>NW_012267500.1:1186651-1234502 GCF_000151885.1 Dipodomys ordii | reverse complement strand
TTTTAGCTCCCTTATCGAAGATTAGATGGCTATAGGTCTGTAGGTTCATTTCTGGGTTTTCAATTCTATTCCATTGGTCCTGAGGTCTGTTCTTGTACCAGTACCAAGCTGTTTTGATTACTATGGCTTTGTAGTAGAGTTTGAAATTTGGTATTGATATTCCTCCAGCACTGTTCTTTCTGTTATGGATCGTTTTTGCTATTCGGGGTCTTTTATTGTACTTGATAGACTTTATCAGAGTTTTGTCTCCCATCAGTAAATTATGGACAACAGTGGTATCTGCTCTATTAGTCAGAACATGGCAAGTGGTAGGAACAGTGATTAACACATAGTCAATGCTACAAGGATGGTAGGGAAGGAAGGAATGGGATCTAGTCAGCAGGGACACTGAGCTCAGTTTTCTGAAAGCAAAGGGATTTAGAGTAGGAGAGATTATAGGGAATTGGCTAACTAGATCCATCAGTGATAACCCTCATAATTACATGGATCCTTTGCATATGCTAATTATCCTTAGATGTTACTCACATTGTCAGTGATTCTCTTCTCATGATTGTGATGTGCTATGAGTCCTTCCTTTCCTCTGTTCCTCATTTTGGTGATGAATAGGCCAGATCCATACCTGGCATATCTCTCCTGCTCTCAAGCCTTTAAGAAACTACAAATTCTCCCTCACAGTAATTAAGAAATCCTGTCTAAGAATGCCCCCCAAGTCTTGGTCCCCTCAAAAGCAAGATGGCAGAAGGATCAATTACATATGCTTCCCATATACCAAGCATTTGTTGAGATTGAACTGTGATTTTTATGTATTTGTACAGGCCTTTATCTAGTGATAAAAGGAATGAAGTGTGGCACTAAATCTTGACAGCTGAATGGATTTTCAAGATGAGTTTGAATAGTTTCTTAATAAAAATATTAAATAAGATCTAATTTAGAAATTTTAAAGGAAAATTTAAGCTTTAAACTTTGATTTTAAAATATTGGCATCATTAATGTAATTAACTTCCTGTCTTTGAATTTTAATAGCTAATTTGAATATTGAGACTGATAATAGCATTTTTTGGCAAGAATAATACTTTTCTGTTTTGATTGTAAATTATAGTAATAACAAATTTTTGGTGAAAATTTATTCAAATAGTTTGTCCCTTGAATAAAACCACTTTTAAGACCTTTGAATCATTAATATCAATATAGTATAAGTGATGTGAAAATCTTGTTTATAGCAACAATTATTAACCTAGGTTGAAAGCAAAAATATGAAATGAATGCATAATTAAGAATATCTACATATTTACTTCATCATTCAGCTGAAATTTGACAGCCCATCAATAGGATACCCAAACATGCATAATTTTGATTATTAGATTAAATGCTCCTTGAGTTCTTTTTGTGCCAGTACTGGTGCTTGAACTCAAGGCTTTGCCTTCTGGCTTAGCCTTTTCTACTCCAGGATGGTCATTCTGTTATTTGAGCCACACTTCCACTTCCCGTTTATCCTGGTAAGTTGGAGGTAAGAGTCTGCTCTGTATGCCTGGTCTGGCTTTGAACCTTGATCCTTAGATCTCAGCCTCCTGAAATGCTAGGAATATAGGCATGAGCCACCAGCATCTGGCCAGTCTTTGACATTTTGTTAAGTTTTAGCAAGGTCCAGACATTCTCACTAGAATTGGAAGGAGTAACCAACATAAAGGAAATGGAAATTCATTCCTAATTTACATCTCTACAGAATCCACTGCAAAAATGAAAGACTCAGGACTTGATCCCAACCAAAAAGCTAAGAAAGTCTGTTTCAGTTGTTTTGGAGCACAGAAGAAAGACATAGAAAGGTGTCCTAGACAGGGGAGGGAGGGTGTGGCTGGGAGAGAATGCTCAAGATCCCCTTTCTCTAACCAGCAGGAAGATGCCAATTCTCTGCCTTTGCTTTCCAATATGCAGAGATCTTCCTGCAAGAGCCAGTGAGTATTCCTAAGTCTCAACCTGGGTTGTTGGTGAGGAAAACCACTCTTGCTTTTATAATCCCACCTCTCCCCCAACCCCAAGCACTACAGTTTCTTACTGAGATCCCTTGGCTGTTTTTGTTTTGTTTGTTGCTTTAATAATACAGAGATTTGAGAAACTCATTTTTGGCATAGGCTCCTCTGTAAAGCCTTTTAATTTGCTTTGAGATCTCTGGGCCATGAGGGATGATTATACAAAGGAAGGTTCTTGGTTTCAGATCTATCATTTGCCCTAACTAGAGTTTCTGGGAGATGGCCTCTTGCAACATCTAGCAATGTATTTACTCCAAAGCCTTGTTGTCTGTAAGCTACGTTGAGATAGTATTGTGTCTTGTCTAAGTAGAGTTCGATTGAAAATTGTAAATCTAAAGATCAGAGCTCCAAGATTGCTTTCCAAGCCTGATGGATGCGATTGCATTGTGGGAACATAAGATGGGGCTAAAATCTCTGCAAAGCCCCGGGTTGAGGTGTCTAAGCTCACTGGTTAAGATCACAGTAGGGACCACAGACGTCACACTTGGAGTCTGGAATGAGCATTATAAAACTGGCAGGCTGAAAAGGCATTAGTAAACATTATTAAGAGTTCCTTGCAGGCAATTAGACTCCAACTATATCTTTTGGAGAGGGTGGTTCCCCCCCCCCGTCTTTCCTTTTTTTCCCCTTTGTGTCTTTATTTCTATCTTGCTAATGAGAGAGTAATGAGCCACATACTTGTTACCTAGAAGGAATATGTCGGCAAAGCTCGAGCGAACTTAAAAACAGTATTTACAAACTGATTATTGTTCGCATTCATTATAAATTTTAAATTAGAAGGGATTGTAATAAACGGAGCCAGGGAATGAGCTACTCCCCCCCAAAGGTTTCAGGGTGCTGAGATTTCTGCCTCTGATAACTGGCTCTGTGAGGAGACAGACTTTGGTACGGGGACAATGTGTTTCAAAGCTCTGTTTGTCCCCCCTGTTGTCCCACCCTTGGTTTTATTAAACATCATTGTCCTAACCCACGTTCAAGGCAATGGCATCTGGAATGTGGGCGCAAAAGACTGATTTTTAATTAGAGGCTATCTAACTTTTTGAGAGTATTCACCAGCTCCTCTTCCTCCATCCTTCTTAGACAATGTCACCCCTTTCTTTGCTTTCCCCCAGTTTCCCCCTTTAGTTCTTTCCCACAAGTTGTATAGTTTATCTTTTACATTCCATGTATATTTTAATAGCCCTTCAGGTGTGTGTAATATACTTTAAGGTTTGACATCCCCTGACTTTTTCAGGTACCTGGCTAAATAATTAATCATATTATTTCATTTGATAGTTACAACAATTAAGAAAACTGAGACTCAGAATTTTTTTTAAAAGTGTATGAAGCAGGGACCTCATCTAGGAGGTCAGATGTCAGGACACCTGCTCGCGAATTAACATCACTCCTATTATGTGCAGATGTTATATGCCATGTCTCTAGCTTGTGTGGATTTATTAAGCTGCTTTTTCCTTCTAAGAAAATGAACTGGCATGTAGGAGCCCTGGAAGGAGTTCAGAATCTAGATGGGAGACAGTGGACATCTAAGTATTGCGTTACTGAATCCCAGGGAGCAGATGTTCTCTATTAACTAGAAAAGGAAAGGCGCTACAGCATGACTTGTCCTTTATGCAGAAGATAACCTTGTGGTGAGCTTCTGTCTTGGAGGTATACTATGGTATCCTCCATATCTTAAGGGGGACTAAGCATGACATTGGTACCTAGGGAGCAACTCTGTTGTAGTAAAAGTAAACAAAAGTGAAGTATGACATTGGTACCTAGGGAGCAACTCTGTTGTAGGAAAAGTAAACAAAAGTAAACAAAAAAGGGAGCACAGGCTGATTTATGTGTAGTCCCCCGCTGAAAGAATGTGCCCGGGTTGACTGCACATTCTCCTAGGAATCACAGGAGATGTCTGGCAAATTTGGTAGAGTTACAAAGCCTTCATTCATTATGGAGAATAAATTCAAATGAACTAATGATCTCTTGGGCTATGGAATATTGCGTGTGAAAGCTAAGAGCATACGCTTTGGAAATACATATAAAGTGTAATTGAAATTGTGCCTTGGCCTGTGAGAATGTGTGATCTTGAGCACATTCTTAACAGGTTCTTTCATCTACCAAATGGTGATAGATGTTCTGTAGATCTCACAGAGACAGAGGGACCAAATGAGGAAATGCAGTGTCAGGAAAATAGTAAATGCTCTAATGCATGTCCGTGTTGCATAGACTCGATGGCAAGGTGAGCTCTGAGGGGTAGAATACTTTGAGCCTGTAAGAGTGCATTTTTAAGCAGTGGGAGTCATTGGGAGAGTCACAGGGGCAGATGAACAGGCCATAGGATGGAGAGACTGAGGATGTGTCATAAAGATTTCTCCCGTCATGGCAGCACATCACTCTGGGTTTAGCACAGAAGTGGCTTTGGGTTATTTCTAAATTGAAAGTGACTCAGACTGGGAGCTTGAAGGCATGTCACAAATATGTGTGAGGACAACCTTGATGGTGGCTGTTAGTGTAGCTATCGAGTCTTAATTTCAGGTGAAATTCAGGAAAAAGGCTAGGTCAGAATGAGAAACCATACTAAAATGACTATAGGCTGTACACACATACATACACACACACAAATAAGACTTCATATCCATTTGGTTAGTCCTGATTTATGACACACTTTCATGGTCATTACTATTGAAGAACAGGTAGCTGGGAAAATGGAAACCTAGTAGGTTGAAGAAGCCACAGCTTGTAGGAATTACACCTTTGAGGACTGAGGGGAATGAAAGGAATGTTGGGCACCAACTGTGACATAGTGACATCAGTAAGATAAATTTAAATCAAATGTATTTTTGCTGAGCCTCAGTATTCTCATCTACTAAGCTAAATGGAAATAGTGTATCTGTCTGTGTAGGCTGTCACTAGGATTTGGTGACACAATGTGCAGATGGTCCCCGAGTCTGAGAAAATGAAGAGAAAGCAGGAGGACAAGCGAGCCTTGATTTGGTATTTAGCGTCTGTAAAACTAGACATAAGAATTCTTGTCGGATGTTTCCCCTGAATACTAGAGACATCCCTCGGGGTAACAGTTTGTGTCGGTGAGTTCCTAACACAGGCCATCATGTTCATGGTGTGAGATCCCAGGCCTCTGAAAAAGATTAGTCCTGTTCTCTGGTGCTGATCTTTGTGTATTTTGAAAGAACTTGGCATTGTTTACTAGAACTATGGTGGAGTAGGCAAAGCTTTGGCTAGATCTAGGAGTTGTCCTCGGGAAGTTCCCTTGGGAACTGAACTGGTTTATAATTCTAGACCTTGCCAGTTTATTGGTAAGTCATCTCTGTCACTTAGTTAGAAACAGTACTTGTTAGCTGTGTTCTCAACAACTTTGGGCTGTAATCAGTTTCAGGGTAGCTAGGGTCACCTCTTCACTGTTTCTTCCTCTTCAACGCTCTTTCTTATAGTCAAGTCACATCTCTATTATCACTAGTCCTCCCTCTCTCCCTCTCCCACTCTCCTTCAATCCTTTTCTTCCTCCCTCTCCCCCATCTCCCTTTGTTCCAGTACCCTATTCAACATTCATGTTAATTTGTGCATTATTTTGAATATCACTCAGAGCTTCCATTACTACCTTTCCTGATTTCTAGCCTCCTTGATCATTCGGTATCTTCCAACCCCTTTGGATTTAGTGGATTTCTAGATTTCCTCAACTTGGTCTTATCCTATCTCATGTATGGTTTGATATGGACACTTTAATTTTCAGGAGTGAAGCTTGAATGAATTGTGTGCTCTTTCTCATTCTCTCTCTCTCTCTCTCTCTCTCTCATTCCTCCCTCTCCCCCTCTCGCTCTTTCCTTTTCTCCCCTTCTCCCCTCCTCTCTGCTGATCCTGGGGCTTTAACTGTGGGCCTGGGTGCTGTCCCTGAGCTTCTTTTGCTGAAGGTTAGTGCTCTACCACTTGGGCCACAGCACTACTTATGGTGTTTGAGTCATTTATTGAAGGCAAGTCTCACAGACTTTATTGTCCTGGCTGGTTTTGAACTGCAGTGCTCAGATCTCATCCTTCTGAGTAGCTAGGATTGCAGGTGTGAGTCAATTGTGCCCAGCTTGGAAGTATTTCTTTAAGGACAAGGGCATATTAGTGGTAGTCTTGAGAATGAGTGTGAAAACTGGGGCATGACTGGTCTCATCTTCGCTAGTATGAAAGGAAAGAAAACATTCTGGAAAGTTCACCCTTACAGCATGTCTCTGAGCTCTTCACCATCACCGCACTATAACACCCTCTGCAAAGGGGACTATATCCTTTTGTAGGGACAGCAAGCTATTCAGAAGACTGAAGCTTCCAATAAGTCTGGTCAGTCAGTGATTTGTACTCTCTTGACAAATAAGTGGTAATGACTTTTCTCTACTTCAAAACCATCAGATCCTGTTGGGGAAGAAGTGTGATCTGTTACCAAACTTTTGTTTTTGAGTGTGTAGATGGTAAATTGTAAGCCCCAATCTTTATTTATATCCAGGAACTTGTGAATACATAGGTAGAGATAAGATGGTTATTTCCCTGTTTTTACCTCATTCCCTAGTACCCAATCTTAACAACCGTAACTATATGGTCACCACAAGAAGATACCTAGTTTTAAGGATTTCTTTATTTGGCATGCACCATGGCCTTACTACTTACTTTTGAGAACATTTGCCTTTCTGTAGACTCAAGATGCTTACAGTACAGTCATCCAGTTCCCTTCTAGTCACCATCTCTTGTTGGGATTTGGCTCCAAACCCTAGTGTGGCCTTCCCACCTGTTCCCTGGTTTTCCTGCCCTATTTGAGGATCCCATAAAGATGGCAAACAATTAGGCTGTTCAGTTGTGGCACATGCTAGTGTAAAATTATGGAATTTGGGGTTTTAATGAGTTCAGGTGCCATACAAAAGAACTCCACACAATTCCCCCCACCCCACTCCTTGTCCATAAAATTATATGACTTTAGAATTGGGGCTTTATGCAACCTGGTCTAAGCCATTTTATTTAAAGAAAAAATTCAAGAGAAAAAGAAGCCATCACAATTATATGCAGATTCGTTCATAAATCAGGCACTGCGAGCAGCTGTGTGGCACATGTTGGTACCCTGAGTTTGCTGCTAGAACTTGAAAGATGAACATGAACCTGCCTCCACACAGGAAAATCTGCTCACAGCAAGGAGCTGACCCTGCTCTTTAAACAAAGCTCATGGTGTGGCAGCCTGCTGTGCTCTGCTCCATGTTTCCAGTTGATGGAGAGGGTCACATAAAGAAGAGACCAAAGAAGGAGAAGCCATTTACCCAGGGTGCAAAGAAATCTGCAACAGACCCTAAACCTTGGGCAGAACTTGACTCTTCCAACATTCTAGGGCCCAATTAGCCAGGTCACTGGAGCAGGCACCTTTTTCATATGTATTTCCAGAGCTGAGTGTTCTTTTTACAGTGCAGCTAAATAATGGAGGAAAAATGTGCAATTGATGATGAAAAAGTAGTCCCAGGACTTATGTCCTTTTAAGTATATGTGTGTGTGTGTGAGTCCCCAGAGGTCCTGCAAAACTCTATGCTTGTCCCAGGTATATGGAGAAGGGAAGGACAAACAGAGAGGATCCCTCTGCTTCAGGATCTCCTGCAAGGCTGAATGTTTTTTCTCTGGCCCGGTGCCAGTGGTAAACTTACTGCTAGATCCACATGTTTCCATGTCCAAGTATTCCATGGGGATGGAGTGTGGAACAAAGTATAACTGGCTTTTTGTAGTATTTGAGTCCTGTGTTGACCTGCCCCTGCCTGCCTCAAATAATAAAAGGAGAGACCTTGCAAAGTAATGGGAAGGGTGAGTTATGTGGCACTCTGGTGGAGGATAATCCTTTGGTTGGACTAGCAAATTTCTGGATAATAGAAACTGCCCCCAAATAAAGATAACGAACCTCTTTTGCCTTTTGCTAAATAAAAGAAGAGGGTTTTGGAAAGAGTTTGGTATGTCTTCTCTTCCTTTTTCCTCTCTAGCATTTATTCCATCTGCCTCAGTGTTTCTTTGAGAAGAGTTAATTGTAAAGAGGACTCTTTAGCAAAACTCAGGTTAAATCCACCAGATACTCCTGTGTCTTCCAAGAATGTCACCCAGCATGGGCCTTAAAACACCAGGCACTGCCCAGGTAGAAAAATCTGAGTACTAAAATGTGAATGATCTTGGAGGTATGACTTTTGGTTCCATCTCAGATGTCTACTGTTGCATCTGTTATCCATAAGAGTCTAAAAGAGAATTCATAAGACACACACACACACAGAACACACACAGACAGACACACACACACGCTTACACACATGCTCCTTTAGCGATGCATCATTATTAATAAATGAATGGAGCTATTTGTTATTTATTATTTAAGCCTTCAATACTGGCTGGCCTGAGTGATACATGAAATATAGGCAAGTAATTTATTTATTAGGGAAAATAATGATTTTTTTCCCCCACCACATAACCCTCTCTGACCCCAGACAGCAAGAGCTTTATCAAATACAAATACGATGGCTTGTAATTTCAGAGTCTGCCAGAGCATTGTAACTGACAACCTTTTTAACATAAGTACATTGAACAAATAATTTATAGATGTATTCTGGGAATATTTTAGGCAATTTTATTACTACTTCTGAAAGCGATGGCATATTATCGATTTTGGTATATTAATATAACCTGAATGGAGGGGAGCATGCTCGGCCCCTAACCCACATCAACTTTGATGCCAAACAATATATTTTACTGAAGGGAGCCATAAGCCAAAGCAGCAGAGGTTAGCAATTACATCTCATAGCCCAAAGTTTAAGGTAATGAATTTCACTCATTATAGAACTCCCACATTGGGGGTTAAAACAAGTTTTTCTAACTTGGAGTAGCATTATCCAGATCTCTCAACTACTGCTTGTAGCCTAAGCAGACTTTTCCTGAATCCCTCCATCTCTGGGTGGTTCCTTGGATTCATGAAGCCCCTTTTCATGTTTTTTGAGTGAGGCTGGAATTTATGTAAAAGATCTTATTGTGTTCCTCCTGATTGTACAGCTGCTCTTATTTAGAGAGTTTCAGTATGAGTAATGCTTGAATTATCAACATCATCTTATTTGATAATTTTTTAAAAAATATATTTTTACGCTCTTTAATTATAATAAATATATATTTGAGTGTCTTTGAATAGTTGAACAAAGGCATTTTAATTCAACATATTGGTTTATGAGCTCATTGCTTCAATTCACAGACTAGGCACTATGTCTTAGCTTCTTTTGCTCAAGGTTAGTGATCTACCACTAGAGCCACAGCTGTATTTTTGCCTTTTTATTAATTGGAGATAAGGGTCTGAGCTGCAATCCTCAGATGTGACTCCTGAGTAGCTCACAGGCATGAATCACAATATATTTTGATCAGTGTCACCCCTTCTATTGTTTTCCCCTCATCTGTCCCTACCCCATTCGTCCCCTCAAGTTTATGTTTTCGCTGATACTAGAGATTGAATTGAAGACCTTGCACTTGCTAGGCAAGTGCCCTGGCACTTTAGCTACATCCCCAATCCTTTTGGCTTCTTCGTTGTTTTCCAGATAGGGTCTCATGTATTTGCCCTGCCAGCCTCAGACTATGATCCTCCTACCTGTGCCTTCCATGTAGCTAGGATTATCACCGTACACCACCACACTCTGCCTATTTGATATTTTAAAGTCACCCATTATGTTGTTACGTTTAGAGCAAGAGTATTTTTATTTTTACAAGGATAGTATTGTCTAAATTTATTATTATTCCATAAATTGTTCTCTCTCTACAGCTGCCAATGAGAATTCTTATGTGAAGGACAAGGCAGGCCTCTTACTATCTCTGAAACGCAGCCCAATCATTCTTTTCCTTTTGCCTTGGATGGAGCTGCTCTTTTCTTTTTTACTATGCCATCTATTTTGTTTGTGAAGATTTCCCTGACTTTTTCAATACATAATTGTCTTCTCTGAGCCTCTGTATTCCTCATCACATCTCTGTTGCTATGTAGCCCTTTACCGTGGTATCCTTGAATCAGTCCTAGTTTCTTTTCACATCTATCATTGGTACTAGCTAGGTTACAAGAACTGTGAAGGAAGGAACAACTCCAGTTTAGTTTTCCTTGTAAACTCACATCACTCAAGGTGAAGCTTAACAGATATTGGCAGTTCAGTATCTATTAACTCCAATATGTATCGCATTTAAGGTATAATGAAATTTAGTTAGGCCTCATGAGCCATGCTTGTAGTCCTTGCCCCTTAGGAAGTTGAGATTAAGAGGATCATGGTGCTAGCCTAGCCCAGGCTCCCCTCCCCCCACAAACCCCCCTCAAACTCCTAAGATCTTATCTCAACAGAAAAATCTGGATTTTATAGCATGTGCCTGTCATCCCAGCTATAGTGGGAAGTATAAATAGGAGGATCATTGTCCTGACTGGTTCTGGCAAAAAGGAAAACTATATCTCAAAAATGACCAGAGAAGAAAGGGCTAAAGGTCCAGGTCAAGGGTAGAGAACTTGTCTAGAAAATGCAAGGCTCTGAGCTCAAACTTCAGTACTGTTAGAAAAACACATACTGAAATTTGAGGAAAATTGACATAAATTTTGAAAGTTTGTCTTAGCAGATTTCCCTATCATGTTTAAAAAATTGCAGTATGGGCCTGGGAAGGTGGCTCAGTGATAGAGTGCTTGCCTTGCATGCATGAGGCCCTGGGTTCGATTCTTCAGCACCACATACGCAGAAAAAAAAAAGCTGGAAGTGGTGCTGTGACTCAAGTGGTAAAACACTAGCTTTGAGCTGAAGAGCTGAGGGACAGCGCCCAGGCCCAGAGTTCAGGCCCACAACCGGACCCCCCCCACCAAAAAAAATTGCAGTATGTATTACGAGAGGGGATATTTGGGAGGGATGAAGGAGAATAGTGAAAAAGGAGAATGTGACATTTAAAAAGAGAGATATGTTGAGTGGTAACTCCTTTGTATACCTATTTAAAAGATAATAAAAATATAATTAAAATTGCAATATGATTAGACATTTTATCAACTTTCATTGGCTTAATTATTGGGGATGAACTTACTTTCTTTTTATTATTATTTTTTAATTAAAAAGTTCTCCTTCGCAGGCACAGGTGGCTCATGCCTATAACCCAAGTCACTCAGGAGGCCACAATCAGTTTGTGGTCAATTTTAGGAAGAAAAATTTCCAAGACTCCATATATTAAGCTAAAGGCAAGGATGGAGGCATGTCTCTAGTGGTAGAGTATCAGCCTAGCAAATATGAGACATGGAGTGTAAACCCAGTACCACTCATTAATAATTCTTCTTATAAATATTTTGGACACTTTTATAAGGGGAAAAGAAGCTAAAAGAAGAAAAGAAAATAATTTTCCATAGACCTCTCATCTCTTCTTAGCAGTGCTAATTCCTTGATGTATATTTTTCCAGACTGTTTATGTTGTTCTGTGTTGCCTTATGTATGTATACACACATTTTACATATGCTGCCATTGCCTAATACCTTAATTAATGCCATACAGTAACTTACCAGCAATATCTGTGACAAAATGGCATGTGTAACACGAGAGACATTGTGCAAGCATGTATGTGTGTGTGTGCACGTACACACATGGGGTTCAGGTGAATGTATATGTCTGTGGAAGTACTTGAAAAAGCTCTGATGGACTATGCATTATCTTCTAATCTTTTTTTTACATCACTTTATCCATGGTGTTGCTCTAATGTTTGCATACTAAGTTATTATATTTAACCTGTTAATTATTACTGGACCACTGTGCCTAACTAAAAGTGAGCTTTATTTGTAGATAAGTAGTTTGCACAGTTTTTCTGATTTCCCCTGGATAAATTCCTAGAAGTGGAATTTCCAGGGTTAAAGAACATGCCCATTTGATGGTATCTAAGGGCTATTAGCAAACTGCCTTTCAGGAAGACAGTGCTCATTTATAGTGCTCTTGCTGGTAATTGAGTTAGCTGTTTCCTCCATCTTCTCAAAATTATCCTCCTTGAACTGAAGAACCAATGTTGGGACAGCATAATAGGGTTTGCATTGGAATAAGTGCTCAACCTCTAGGTTACTAAGGAAGAGTACTTCATCAGAAACAGAGATGATAAGCCACTTCTGCTCTCATCCTGAGGCTGAGGTCCACTGGCCCTCATTTTCCACCTTCAGCTCCTCAGGTGCCCAGCATCTCTCTCACCTGGGTCAGAGCACACCTTTCACACCTCACCTATACAAAGACAAGTGAAGGTGGCTGAAAATTAAACATACTTCAAATAATAATGACCAATGCATTTGTCAAAAATGAACACATTTTATACTGTTCTAAAGTCTTATCATGGCATAAATAAAAATGGAGCTAACATTCTTCCTGTGCTAACTAGTTCATCATGTGCTTGCCTTGAATGATCACTTTTAGGTATGTTGTTATTCCCGTATGGCAGAAAGAGGTAGACTTGGTATCTGAAACAAGGAAATGTGGTAATGAGCAGACTCCAAAGTGTGCCACACTAGATTCTATACAAGATGTGCCCCTGATATCCCTTAGCAGTGTGCTGGGTTCATGCCAGGATCCATCCACAGAGTGGGGTGCCTGCTGGATTAAAAAGACAAGAGGCTTCCTGTACCTCTTGATTCTAAGATTAAGATGCACAATCAGGCTCTAAAAGAGTTAATATGAAGTGTCAATATTTCTAGGTGCAAGTTTAAGTTTATATTCTCCATGTAGCTCAGAGCTTTTGAACTATGATAATGATGGCATTTGGTCTAGAACATTCTTTGTTGTAGGGGGCTGCATTATAGGGCAAAAAGCAGCATTGTTGTCCTCAGCCTATTGGATACTCATAAGTTATCCTAAGTTGTGACAATCAGAAATGTCTCCAGACAGTGCTGATGGTGAGAAGCACTCCTGTGGATAATATGCTATTTTGTAGTGTCTTGTTTATTAGCCACCATTATATGATGGCTTAGATATAAATGACAGAGGGGGATCTGGAGGGAATGGTCCCGGGAGAGAGAGATTTATGAAGAAAAAAGGAAATACTTGAAGTATCAAGGATGATGGTATCAGTGAGTATCATTTCCACATCTTGGAAAAATACATTGGAGAGGGCTCTAAACATGGCTTTCAGAAGAGTCTTGATTAGCACAAAGAAGGAAATGAGTAACAGGTCAGTGTCAGTGGGCCTAGGGAACAGCTGGGTCTCAGAGAAGTTGATTGTGAGGAAATGGAGAAGTAAGGTAGAATCAGGAGACAGAACACCTAGAAGGAAGAAATTGGGCTTTGAGTCAGACAGACAGTGGCTCTTGGTCTATTATGCTGTGTGACTATGGCAAATACACAATCTCTTTGAGTTTCAGTGTAATCAATGATGAAATAGGAGTCTAGAAAAAAAGTTAGTACATGGAAAATGATGTGAAACTGTGTGCTCAGAAAAGGATAACCCAATACTTATTTTATAGGCTTTAATATTTTCTAGGCAGAGACTGGGATGTGGTAAATGCCACCTATGATGCTCAATTATTAATGGGACTAAGATCCAGCTCTACAAGCTGAAGTGAATGGGTAAGAAGAGATTTGATTCATTTTGAGTGAAATATGACATGGGAAAATGTGACTCTAGAAAGATGACAGTGACAGTGGTTTGTTTGTGAGATGAATTGAGGAGAGACTTGAATGAAGTACATCCTTAGAGAATCGAATGTAACTCATATGATTTGATGAGATGAAAGCAGGATCGCATCTCTGGTCTCTGTCCTTGTGGGACTTTAGTGTGACTAATAGGTGGTGTATGCATTCTTGAAAAAGATATGTGAATAATAAAAAATGGGGTCAAAGTATGTTACCAAAGTAAGACACCTCCTCTAGAATGAGGAATTGAAAGGTCTAGTCATTGTATTGGAACAATTCATTGGGAGAACTCCTTTGAATCTTGATAACAGAATTCTGGTCTGTGCATATGTGGCTGTTGGTGCTGGCCCAGAACCCTTTTCTTGCACCTGGGGGTTAAAGAACTTGTCCACCCTGTTACCCTCCCTATGCCAGCCTTGGTTAGTTTGTATACATCATTGCACTCGAACCTTTTGGACACATTGATTGATCCAGGGGTAAGCATGGGATTTGAGGCAGGCCAATAGAGTTCTTTTTTTAATATATATTTTTATTGTAAAGATACTGTGCAGAGGGGCTACAGTTACATGAATTAAGGTAATGAGTAAGTTACATTTCCTATTGTTTTCCCCTACCATCCCTTCCCTCCCCAATAGAGAAGAGTTCTTTAATGAGATTTTATATAGCTAGAAATGATAGTAGAAAATCCCAAGTTGTTCTTTGATTATGAGATGGTAAAAATTTGATTCCTGAGCTGCTTCTGATGTTTGAGAGAATGAAGCTGATGCCCTTGACTAGCAGCAATGAGAAGTGAAAGATGAGAAGATGGAAAGGACAGGAGAGAGGAAGAAACAGAAAATGACAGAGTTCCTTATGTCTACAGTTCTCTGAAATTATCCCAGTCCTTCAGACTTTTTCTCCTGTTTTGTAAGCTTTTCCAATGCCTTTCTAACACTATTAATTTTTGTATTCTATTTTTTTTTTTTACTGCAGCTAGTTCAGTAACTAGAAATTAACAAAGAAATTCAGAGCCTGGGCATATTTAGACCCTGACAATGTCCAGAGGCCTTCCAAGGCTTGTTTTGTACCTGGTAATGTTTGTTTAGTTACATAATAAATACTTCCTGAGCATCTGCTATATACTGGGCACTGTGCTAAGTGCTGAGAATATAATAGTCAACTTGGCAAACCAAACTCCTGCTGGATAGCTAAGATATAGATGCCTCTCAGTAGATGAATGGATCAAGAAAATGTGATACACACACACACACACACACTCTCTCTCTCTCCCTCCCTCTCCCCCCCTCCCTCCCTCCCTCCCTCTCTCCCTCCATCAGAAAGAATGACATTGCCCCATTTGTTAGGAAATGGAAAGACTTGGAAAAAATTATATTAAGTGAAGTAAGCCAGGCCCAAAGAAGCATAGATCCCATGGTTTCCCTTATTTGCAATAACTAGTATATGTCTGGGACAAGTAGAAAAGGTCAAAGGTATGTACATATGACCAGATAAGATGATGTGAAGCAAAATGAACCCCAAGATAGGGACACAAGTGTTTTTTTCTTTCTTGCTATTATTTCTAACATATTTATAATGTACTCTGTGATTTTTTTTCGTTTCTTTCTATGTTCCTCTCCCATGGTATATCCCATTTTCATTGTATTTGATGTCGGCATAATTTGGGGAGGGAAAGGGAAAAAACAAAATGTTTAAATAGGGATACAGGTGGACCCATTATAACAATGAGATGTACAAGACACTACATTGAAAAATGAACTTTACGATTTAGGCAGGGGGTGGGGTGGGGGGTTTGGGTGCGGGGGTGGAGTGTAGTTGTGGAGGTGGGAGGGAAGGGATGGTAGGGAAAAACAAAGGAGGGGGACAATGCTTGGTAAGAAATGTACTCATTACCTTGCCATGTAACTAACTCCTCTGTACAGTAAAAAAAAGATTCCTGCTGGACTCAGGTGCCTTCTGGCAGGACACAAAGCAAAAAATGAAGAAGAATAGAATCCTGGGTGTCTTGCATAGTTTGGGGGGAGTGTTCTGGAAAAGATGTTCATGGAGAGGCCTGAAAGAGAAAATTATCTGAAGGGGGTGAAGAAAACTGTTCCGGGAGGAGAAAATCTGAAGGAGATAGAGGTGAGATAGGCGGGAAGACAGAGGAGAGAAGAGAGCGAGCCAAGGAAATAGTTAGAACTTGGAGTAGGTGGAACATGGCTTTGGTGCACTTTTTATACAGAACCATCCGGACGAGGTCTCTGGGTTATATCACTCACAGACTGTACGTTAAGCCACCTGCCTTATAGGCAACTGTCCCCTTCTCTGATAGGACAATTTGCAAAAGCTACCTGGTATTCAGAGGCTGTTTCATTGGAGTGAGGGAGGAAAACCAGAAAAGACATTTATTTTTCATTTTTCATTTTTCATTGAGCTTAGTGTGGGTTCTCTGCTTTTCAGGATCTGATTATTTCTTCCCAGAGGGTCCTGTGGTCAGCTGCTAGCTGTGAGGATCCGTTACCATGGGTGACATTTCCATCCAATGGGGGCCAGTGCTGCTTGTGTTCAGAGTGGCAGATGGAACAGCTAATCGATACAGTCTGGGCAGGAGGCGTCCTCTTCTCCTGGCTGCCCCCAGTGGCTCCACCACACAATGAGAGCAGGACCCCAGGGGCTTGTGGAACACAGGCCAGTGACTGGGCCTTTGATTGAAAAAGACCTCACTCATCAGGGGTTCTGCTCCTAAACAATGCCCTGTTCTTTACTAAGGTGGCCTCCACACTTCCAGGATTTTTATAGCCCCTGCCTCAGGCAATACCCCTGGGAAAATCTCCTGCCAATCCTTACACAGCTCAGCAGTCCACTGCAGTAAGAATCTGCAGGCTTTTTTAAAAAAATATTATTTTATTTCATGTTTGTTAGCATCATCTGTATTCATGCAATATGCTGAGTGGATCCAGGTACTGTCCTGCCCATGGGACCTTAGGCTACAATTAAGAGCTTTCAATCTGGTCATGAAATAGCCAAAAGCCAATCAGCTACCCATCCAACCCATAATTGAATAACCTTGAAATGAGCACGGACAATATGCCAGGCATCATGTGAAGGGCTGGCAGGACAAAGATGCCTAAGAAGTAGCTGGTGCCTCCTGTGTGTGATCTCACACTAGGAATAGCTAGGTTTAACTGAGTTCTTTGTTGGTACTCTCTCATTAAATGTTTATAGCTATAATATCGATTGCCCACATTTCAATTTTACATAAGAAAACTGAGGTCTAGCGTTGGACGGTGACTCTTCCACCACTGCTCTGGTTAGATTTTGCATCTAGGGCTCCTGTTAATCTGTAATTTAGTACTTTCTCCACAGTATTTTAATGTGTAGGTATATATGTAATACACTTTATTGGTAAAAAATGCTAAAGAACCAATACTGTTTTTGATGGTATTGGGATTTGAACTCAGATCCTTATGCTTATGCATGCCTGATATCTAACACTTGAGTTACGATGCTGGCCTGGATTTTTGCTGCTATTCTGGAGATGGAATCTCATGGACTTACCTGCTTAGATTGGTTTCAGACTTTGATTCCTGAGTTGGATGACAGGCATGAGCCATTGGTGCCCAGTTTTAAAAAAATCATTATTATTATTTAAGATCAGATGTTGAGAAGCAAATGTTATGATAACCAAATGGAAATCATATAAAGGTGTGATCTTCCTAGGTAATGGGAATGAACATATAATGATGACTTGTCATTAGGTTTTCTGATAGTGTTGTGTGTTGTCAAGGGCAGGTACTATTAGCCTACATGACCTCTCCTGTTGGAGCCAAGGAGACTAGTGGATAAGAAGTGCTTGGAATTGGAAAGGGAGCAGAACCTTTTCTTTGCCAAGGGCCATTGGGACACTTATGGCATCATTAAGGGAACATACAAACTATCAATACAGGCAGAAGGCAGCGTGTAGTGAATGAGTAGCACGGGAGAAGGATTTGTGTCTGTCTTGTTATATACTGCATGGTTTCACTAGCTTTATGTGGCCTACAGACTGGATGTTTCCTAGCCCAACTCAATAAAAATGGTTTCTTCTTTCCTTTGTAAGAAAAATGTCTATTAAAACACAACCAAGTTTTTTTTTTAAATAATCTTCCTCATTCCCATTCCTTTCCTTTTAGTTTTCCAAAGTCTTACTCTACCAAGTGCCTCCCCCATTGGTAATTTATTTCTATAAACCACTACACACATAAGCATCACTATTTTAATTAGCAAGATGCAAACAGAAGTAAGAAGCTAGAAGGCACAGCACGGGAGTCTACCACTTGCACACTTTAATTATTCATCGAGGTAAATAAAATTAAATATTTTCTCAGCAATCCAGAGCAGGATCTGAAGTAATTACACTGTCAAATTCATCAAATATTCTCTCATCAAAATAAAAACCTTGATGTCACTTAATAATTTATAGTACAAATACACAGAAATTGTAAGATATAAATAGAAAACTGCAGGGCAAGTGAACATGAATTAGTTAGGGGTTATATTCTAGAAAGAGGCTGTCATGAGCTGTATCAATTTTTAATCAGAGATATTTTTGAGGCCTAATTTAGAGTATGGAATATGCCATGAACTTTAAAATACCAAGGGCACAAGAAAACAACAAATTCTTGATGCCTGAAGATTTGTAAACATAAAGGGCTCAGGAAGACTGTAGGCAGGAGGGTGTGTCATGTTTGATATCCTAGATCACCTGTGACACCATATATGCTGTCTACACAGGGAGCAAATGCACCAATTAACCTCCATGTAATGACCATAAATAACAAATGGAGAAAGCCTGGTTCACTTCCAGCAAGACAGAGTGGCAATCCTCCCTCTCTAGCCCTGTAACATAATGTGTGATTCCAGAATCCACTGTGCTCTATCCTAGTTTGAAATGATTTTGATCTGTTGAGTTTCTATTATGGAAAGAGCCAGAAGCAAACAGAGCAAACCAGGGTTCCTGTCTAAAGTTCCAATCCAGCCCCACTCACCCCTTTGCCAGGTTTTTGGGTTTTCTATAGCATTGAGCTTCAGTTCATCCGCTTTTCCTATTTCACCTGCCTGTTTTGCTGCTTGTCTGTGTTGTTTCCCTCACATGCCAGCTCCACAAAGGAGCTACCAAATCATCAGTGTGTAGAACCTGACCTGTGTGGAACAGGCCTTTAGTAAATACGAATGGAAATACCGATGGAAGCTCGTGTCGTTCCTTGGGAGAGAGGGGGAACAGGTGAGAATGTTGGAGTTAGGGAGGAGGGTGCTGTAGTGGTAGGTGGGCACAGCCTCCAGGACGGTGTGAGGTCTCCATGACTACAAAATCTTTCGGAGAAGAGTCCTGTGGAGGAGAATGCTTGGTGGGGAAATTACTCTGACTTACAGACCAAGTGCCAGTTGATTGGTGGTGGTTACTGGGAGCATTGTGTTGAGGATTCTGAGGCTGTGCCTAGGTCTTGAGGATTTATGTTTTCATGGAGGCTGCCATTGAGGAAGAACTGCCCGAGCTCACATCAGCCCTGTACTGAATATGCAGGAGTCATTCTCCCCAACCTCCTTTTCATGACCCACCTTGTGTGAAAAGCCAGGATGACTTTTTCTTACTTGAACACGTTCTCTTTGAGCTTACTTTTAGAACCATTGCCTTTTGAAAGATACACTGTATTTTCACAAAGATCACCCAATAATTACAACACAATTCACAGTGACACAGGATCAATTGAGAAGCTTCTTTGCATCAGCAGGGCTGCAAAATATGCAGATGCAAACTTAAAATTTCTGTGTTTCAGTTTTTTTTGATGAAGCAAGCATTTTTGACTATTCTTGTTCAAAAAGTGCAATAGATACAAGAATAAGGTGGTCTTAGTGATGGGGTTTGGAAAGGAGACGTGGCTTTTACTTGTATTCTGATGCTTATCTTTGGAGCTGGTTCTCACCTTTCCCATGGGAATCTAAGCTCACCAGGAGACTAATGATACTCCATTTGTCTGTTTGTTCTAAGACTTTACAGAAACCTAAAGGTTATAGTGTTTAGGAAAAGCATAAGAATCTAGGCCCTTTAAGGATTTAGCTGTATCTGTTGGGTTGATTAATTTAGTTTGTTCCTCCCCTTATCCCCTCCTTGGGATTGAATGGCAGAGATGGATTGTGTTTTATAGCTTAGGACTCAGATAAAGACAACAGACCTTCTCAAGTCTCATTTCATTAGATTGACCATTCAAACCAACCCGTTGCTAAGACATTTTGCAGGAAAACAACCCCAGACAGATGGCTGTGTAAAGCCTTGGTCTGTAGTAGGTCTGTGACCCGAATGTTATGAGCTCAACTTGCCAATCTTGTGAGCTCACCAGCCCATAAAAACCCTCCCTTCTGTCCAGAGCTGCTGGTAGGCAGCCTCCTCTGCAGCAGCCACGTCCACAAGTGGCAGTTAGCCACATTGCTTCTCTCCTGTCCCTGCGTGTGACAGTCTTCTCCTAAAGTCTCCTTAGTATTACCTGGCCCCTGCATTTGTCTCAACAGCAGTGCCTTACACTTCTTAGATGATTTGTACATATTCACTGTTTTCCTATGTCTCCTCCCTCCCTCTCCTTTCTAGGTTCACTGAGGACAAGGGTATGAAACCATAGCTTCCATTTTTTTTTCATTACTTACTAGTATCAGGATCTCAGCAGACTATTTAACTTAAAAGGATCAGTCTCCAACTGTTGGCCGATTCATTGTGTCTGGTGTGCAGAAGTATACTGGTATATGCCTTCTGGAAAACAGTTTGGCAGTACTCATCAATTGTTTTTGGACTGTGCATACATATTCTCCCAGAAATCTTACTTCTAACATTTATCCTTCAGAAAGATTCACAGGACTGTATAAATATCTCTGTGCAAATATTTATACTTATGTATGGGTGATAATGATTGGAATCACTTAAGCGTTCATTCCTGGAGAAATTACGATATAAAGTGTGTATTTATAATACAATCCTAATTATGGCATATGCACAGAGTGAAAGTACCATATAATCATTAAAAAGAAGAAATTCTCTGTTGACAAGCAAAAATGACTATTAAATGAAGGGATCAAATCAAGGCATAAAATTATATATAGTTGTGTGGAATATTTTGTAAAAATATGTCACTGTACAAGGTCACATATATATGTGTGTGTGTATATATATATATATATATATATATATATATATGTGTGCACTCATGTAAATCTGCATAGGAAGGAGCAAGAGGTCAGACACTAACTTGACTTATACATGGTGGCTAGGAGTAGGAGAGTGAGGAATTTCATGTTTTTGAGCTTTTATTGTTTGGGGGAACAAATATTAATGGACTTGGGTCATTCTCTGATGAGAAGATAATTCTACAGGAGCATTTATTTAAGAGAATATGTCTGCTGACCCATTTGACAACATACTCTAAAGTCTACAGATTCTTCTAGGTGGATTGTGATCCACCCCCTTGTGCTTCCCATCAAGTGATGAGAGACGAGGGCAACTCTGCCCCACTCTACTAGTCAAGAAAGGGATCTAATGAACTATTTTTGCCTTGACTGGCCTTGAATTGTGATCCTCCCTATCCCAGCCTTTCAAATAACTAGGAATATAGGCTTGAATAACCAACACCTGCCTTTCTTCTTGTTCTTTTTTTCCCCCTTTTGCCAGTTCTGGGGTTTGAATTCAGTGCTTTTACTTGGCTTTCTTGTTTGCTTGTGAATAGTGTTCTACCACTTGAACCATACTTCCAATCCATCCTTTTTCTGGTTATTTGGGGACAGAGTATCACAGACTCATTTTGAATCTATCCTTCTCTGGCTGGTTCCTTTTGAATCTATCCTTTTCCTCTCAGCTTCCTGAGTAGGTAAGATTTTAGGATGAACAACTAGCACCTAGCTTTCTTTCTTTCTTTTCTTTTTTGGTATATATTTTTTATTGTAAAAATACTGTACAGAGGGGTTACAGTTACATGAGTAAGGTAATGAGTACTTTACTTACTTTCCTATCGAGCATTATCACCTCCGCCTTTGTTTTTTCCCACCATCCCTTCCCTCCCCACCTCCCCAATTCCTCATCCCCTGCCCCCGTCCCGCTTTCTTATTTTTAACTTAAGAAGTTATCTCCTGAAAATTCTCCAGCAGGCTATCCTATTAGTCCATTAACAAGCATTGTCCATGGCTAGCCAGCCAGTCATTGTTATGGGTAATGACTCCACTGTGACTGGCTTTGATGTGCCATGATTCATTTTCTCTGGGGTTGGTCAAAGCCCCTTTTCTGAGCTCATGACTATGGGGTTGATCACTCATAAGTTGGGGGCTTTGTCATCAAGACAGAAGAGGATGGAATTAGTATAGCATCTACTTCAGGCACCTTTAGCCTGTATATTCTCTTCTTGGATTCTAGTTTCTCCATTGATAAAGATAATAGTCAGGATGGTTTCTAACAAAGGGATTATTATCAGAGTCTATGGACCTTGTATACTGAAAGGATGGTCCAAATTTCCTCATAGAGCCTTGGGTGGGACAGGGTCCTGGAAGACAGCAACCTGCCTTCCAGGATGCTACTAGCTTAACTCATCTGAAATCTTATTTCATTGGCTTCCTGACTGGCAGACCCATTATGGGTTCCCACTCCCATAAAACTTAGCATCTTGGATTTTACATGCCCAGAGTGAATGTGGTTCTTTGTAAAGGAAGTACGTGTGCAGTTTCCTTAGCTTTCAGTTACAGATCAGATTGACTTTAAAAGTGCTTTCAAGACATATAAAGTGCTTTGTGCTAGGAGATTTTTCCAATTGTTCTCTCTTCTCCGGTACTGCACACTCCTAAATCTTTATACTCCCTCACAGTCTGCTTTGACTCAAGGTACTTTATTGCTCAATTTAAAATAAACTAGTCCCAGGGGCTCTTGGTCCATGGACTTAAAAATAATTTATCATTATTGTTATTAAAACAATATAAATGATTTGGGGATAAAAAGGTACAAAACCAAGTTGGAAGACCTTGTGGGATTGAAGGTGAGATCTTCACATCTCTCTTCAAGGCACCAATTTTCTTCTATTTAGTTGCTGGCTGCAGACTTCCTGGGAATGAGATGGGATCATCTGAGGAAAGCACTGGGCCTTTTATTTTATTGGGCCTGGGACACATATATGAAGCCAAGGCCAACACAGGCACTGGAAAGGACTGAGTAGGGACCTGTGAAAATTGATATAGTTGATGTCATCCTGTCTCCCCTGCCCTTTGGGATTCCTTTAGCAACAATCTCTTCCACCCTACTATATGTCCTGAAAGGGTTTTATGAACTGTCTGTAGCTTTGCAACTTGGTTATGACTGAGAAAAGGAATTCAAAATGGTGTGGGATTTCTTGACTGGCTTGATGAGTTCCTTTTTATATGCTCTGATTCTGAAGTCATCTCCCATTCCCCTGTAGCCACACTGATACAGTGCTCTGGCCTACAGAAGGGATGGTAAAGTGAATAATTCCAGCTTGTCACCAGTGGAAAGAAAGGCCTTCTATGCTCCTGGGTTGAGTTTATATTCCTACAGGGCTTCTTAGAAATACTACTTTTGGCCCAAAGTAGCCCTTCAAGTGTCAAGGACAGTGCCAAATCACCCAATTAAAGTTGATATAGCCTATCACAGGGTGGTTGTAAAATTTCTGGTAGTGTTAAGATGACTGATAGAATCTATGGCAAGACGCAAGAAGTCCTCCTTAGCTTGGAGTATCCATCAGAACAGAAGAGAATAAGTATATTCTTCCTTTTGAAGCATCTTGATTGTTTTGTTAAATACATCATTAGTGTTCTGAGTGTGTGGGACAACGCTTGTATTTGTTAACTGGGCTGTCTTCCTGCTTCTAGAGCACCCAGAGAGGAAGGAGCTAAGGTCTCCATGGCTTCTTTAAGGACCAGATAACATTTTGTGCTTCTCTTTTTAGTTCTCAGGCTAGAGCTAGCATGGGTAAAAGGGGACCTAGTGGAAGAAGTTTGAAAGGTTACTGAGGCCTGAGCAAATCTTTGTCACTGTGAGATGGATGTCATTGAGCAACCTATTTATGCAGTGCCACTTCCATAAGTGCCAGGCCTCTCTCTGTCTGGTCTTCTTGGCCAGAGAAGGACCCATCATTCTTGCAAAAAACTTTTTTTTTTTTGCTCAATGCTTTTTTCCCCATAGCAATGAATAAAGTGACATTTTATTGTCAAAATTAAATGTGTTCTTTTTCCCAAGAAAATCTGAGCACTGGAAATATTTGATTAGCATGTTTCTTTCAAATTGTTCCTGTCTAGTTTTAGCATGACCCTCAACTTGAATGGTCTAAGGTTTCTTCCAAAGGAGAGTCTTATGGATTCAGGGGAATTAAAGGAGGAATTAAAGGAACAACAACAACAAAATGCTTTTCTAAGCTGGATTCACTTACCACATAGCCCTAGGCGGGCCATTGGATCTTCTCACTCTCTCACCCTGACTAGCAATAAGGTCCTACTGTTAGAAAGCAGGTACCTACTTGGCAACAGCCACTGGTAACTAACCAGTAGGTCATTAAGAAGGGGTAATGGTAGGTACGAACAGATTGCCTTCCTGGCCCCTTCTCTGCAAGTGGAAGAGAATGTCTTTTTAATATTTGAGTCTTTAAGCATTTATAATTCACAGATGATCTAAAACACATGGCTATTCTATCTCTCTACTGGCTAAGAAAAGGGCCAACATTTTGTATCTTCTTTTCTTGCTCTGAACATACCTAGGCTTAGGTTATAAACTTGCTCCTGCTTCATAATTCATCCAATGTTTTCTCTTACCTAGGTGCAATGCATAAAATTTCAAAGTCCTGTTCATAGCTGGCTGCATCACATGGAAAATAGAAATTTGTGAAAACTAGTAAAAAAAATGCTGATTTTCTATACCCCGTGAAGCAATGTCTAAATTAAATGACTTCACTTAAAGCTTTGATGGTAGAGATGTAATTAATTAAAAACACCAGCATTGAACAATTGGCCATCCATCTTTAAGCATAAATGAAGGACAGTCCATATGACAGTCCACTGAGAATGAAAAATGACCAATTGCAAGGCTCCTACATGATCCTGATTTGGCAGGGTACCCTGGAGACTTTTAAAAATATCCCCCTCTTTTTTTTCCTGAGACATATGGACTCTACACTATTGTCAGACTTAATCTGAGAAGCTGGGTTCCCATGCGTTCTATTGATTCATTTCCTTGCTTGAGGTCTGTGACTGGGGCCCTGTGTGTTTGTAGCAATTGAAGTCAGCTTTTGTTCAGCTTTAGGATGAAGTAAGACAAAGCCATAAACATGCTACAAAACATGAGAATATAAAGGGGATTATTGGTGCCATAATTGGAGAACTAGGAGGTCATTATTCGAGTTGTCCCACCACCCTCCCAAACACATGCCTCTGCTAGTCCATGAACAAAGCAATTGCAAAGTCAGTCTATTTTAGTGGGTATCCTCTTTAAGTCCAGGCAGAGTTGGAAGGTTTTTAATAGACAAATGAAGATCGTCAGACATGAGGGGCTCAGAATTCAGAGAGGCATAAAAATAAATCAGTCCCAGTAACTGAGCATCACGTTATGTAAATCCTATGTGAGAAAACACACCTACCTATGTACACATCACCCCAATCACCCTAATGTCCAGATTCCCTGCAACACTTGTTTCACAAGGATGGGGGCTGGATGAAACTGACTTTTCCACAGGCGAACTGTCTACACCTAAAGTGTATAACCAGACATCGAAGAGCCATCTTCTGGGATAGTGCACAAAGATAACTCTTTTTTTTTTTTCTTTTGTCAGTCATGGGTCTTGAACTCTGGGCCTGGGTGCTGTCCCTCTTTAGTTCAAGGTGAGCACTCTACCACTTTAGCCACAGCACCACTTCTGATTTTCTGATGGTTAATTGGAGATAAAAGTCTCATGGACTTTCTTGCCTGGGCTGGCTTTGAACCACAATCCTCAGATCTCAGCCTCATGAGTAGCTAGGATTATAGGTGAGAGCCACTGACGCCCAGCTCAAGATAACTCTTAAGACATTCTTCAACTCTGAGGGGTTATGCTAGGATGCAGATATACTAATTTAAAGGAAAATGAAGTTTTAAAGCCATAGAAAGCTCTTCTAGGAAATGCGTGAATACTAAAGACCTATTTTTAGAAACTAGGGCAAAATACAAGATTAGGAATGTTTTCCTTTATCTCTCCCTCACCCCATTCCTGTCTCCCTTATTCCACTTTGCCTTTCTACCTGTCTTCTTTCCTCCCTCATTCCTTTCTTTCTTCCCTTCTCCCCTTCTCCCCTTCCCTTCCTTCCCTCCTCCCCATCATTTCCATGCTACTCCCCCTCCTTTCCCTCCTCCCTCCCTCCCTCCTTTCCGGCCTACATGCCTCCCCTCCCTTTCTCCCCCTCCCTCTTCTCTCTCTCCTTCCATTCCTTTCCCCTATCCTCCCCTTCCCATGTATCCCTTGTTCCTCTCTCTATCTGTCTCTTTCTTTCCCTCCACCCCCCTCTTTCTAAACAAAGAACAGACATTTTTCCATGCCCTCAAGAGGTTACAAGTCAAGTTAGGAGGGAGATGAATAAAACTACTAAGTGAGGGAGTATAACTCATTCTAAGTCTCATGTCTTTACCCATTCTTCCCTATTGACTTACATACTTTGAAGATTGGAGAGTAATATTTTAGTGATTTTATTGGAATCAGGACACTTTCAATCCATTGGAAAGTGATTTATTATGATTATTATAGCAATAGACTGCCAATAGAATTATTGCCCATAAGAAGAGTCCTGGAGGTAAGTGATACCTAAATTAGTTGGTTCAGTAAATCATGGAGATAAGGGTTATCAGTCAGGTTCCTCACAGCACTGAAAACCCTACTTTGAAAGATGAGGCTCAATAGATGGTGCAAAGGTCCACGAGGGATACCACAAAGAACCCAGACCGAAGACCCTACACATGACAATATGCTCAAATTGAGTAAGTGAGACCAGCTTCCTCAGTGTACTTTGTGTTGTCCACAACCTCTCCTCAAAGATATTTACTGAATCCAAGCCTAGAAAGTGAAGAGCTCTAGGGGCACTGGACTAGGAGCTCCGATTCCATATGGGCATGTTGGGAGTGATCCAAAGGCTGCAGAGCAATTATAAGGAAGATATAAAAGACTGAAGCCAAGGAGAGAGGCTGACCAGAGCCACAGCCTAAGGATCTGGAGATCAGTTCAGAGATAATATGAGAAATTGAGAAGGGTGAGGCCAACTAGCAAGTATGGAATATAGATGCTGTTCCTGAAAATGCTTGACTTTGCCTAAAGAGGTGTGAGACCGACCGTTTGACCAAGATTCCAATCAACAGCTAGGAAAAGAGGATGAACTAGTTTAATCACAAATAGAACAAAAAATAAACACAGGAAGGAATATCAGAGTTACTTTCTCTTCCCATTTCCAAAAAAGTGGTTCTCAGGGCGAGGGCAAGAGGGTGAGGCTACCTGAATTCTGTTGTAAAAATGATTAGAATGGAAATCAACTTCAGGAAATGGAAATGAAGATTTTTCTTATTTGTCTTGGTCTCTTACCTGTCTTGAGCAGGGAGGGTGTTAAGGGGGACACAAATGGAGGGACAAAGGCTGAATGAATACAGCATTAGACACTATGTTGAGAACAGACTATACAACGTATGGGCAGGGATCGGAGGGGAAAGTTGGGAGAGAGCAAAGGAAGGGGTAACATTGTCCAAAAAGAAATGTACTCATTGCCTGACTTACGAAGCAGAAACCCTTTTGCATATCACCTTAAAATAACAATAAAATATTTAATAACAAAATCAGAATGATAATAGAGTACCCTTAGCTGAGAAATACAACTTTTAATGGAAAATATTTTTTGGTGTAATTTCTGTAGAATTATTTATACTCAGGCAGCCTGGTTTGGTTTTGGTAATCTTGATGGAGAATGAGCAGCCCTTAACCATTAATCCTGTAATTGTACCACACAGGTTCTAATACTTACTACCCTGCCTTTTCTCTTGCTGGAATAAAGCGTTATGACTGTGAACATCTTTCACTGGGTTCATGAACAATGTAGCGGAACTGAGTAATAAACAGAATGCTGTCAAATATATATCTTCCCATAATAGATCCAGTACCTTAAAATGCCTACAGGGAATCACTTTTTAAAGTCTATAACATGCAATAGTTTTGATACGACTGGTTGAGCCATGCAGAAATGATTAAAAAAAGAGTAATAAATTCAGATTTTACACCAGGCACCAAGCATTAAACCAAAATGAAACTACCACACTCAAATCTTCTACAGCTTAGAGCTAATTAGATCTACATTTCCAAACGGCACAGAGCATCATATGATGCGGCAATTGTTATAATAACTATATTCTCATGGAGTGCCGGGTAGTGATTTACATCAGTGATGTCTGCCAGGGCTAATGGATGTTTGAGAAGAAAATCTCTAGGGGCTCTAGAACAAGAATGGGAGTTTTACCCCTGGGCATCTCTTCCCCCTGGACTCCTGGTGATTATACTGATTGGTTGGCAGGGCAGAATTCAAGCTCAGGATCAGTAATATGTCTATGAATTGTAATTACCACTGAAATAGTATTTCAGATCATGACTGAGTTTTATATAATTTTGAAAAGTGATAGTTTATCAAGCATGACTGGCTTATTAAGTTCTTGCACAGTGCCTAGTACAGAGCAAGCACTTTTAAAGTACTAGGTGCTCCATCATTTGGCTAGAATATATGGTTGGTCTTCCCTTGGCTTTTGGCTCTAAAGGGAAGTCCCATTGCAGTGGATGCTGGGTAGTTTATGAATTTAATGCTCTGGATTTCCCTAGAAAATTACATGACCAAAGGTAATCCCTGGTCTCTGTTGATCCTGGCTGGTGTTCCAGGTGTACAAATAAGCTTAGCTCTCATCTGAGCAATGCAGGCTCAATTCAGTAGAAAGCTTGTATGATTGATTCTCCGGTGGCCTTCTCCCTCTTCCTGAAGGGAACCTGTTGTGTGGGTGGGGAGAGGTCCAAATCATCTGCAAATGGGTGGCAAGGGCACAGAGCAAGCATTTCCCAGAGGGGAAGTGATGATGGAGGCCAGGAGGGATGAGGAGGGGATTCCTTGCAAATGCCAACCCTAAGAACAGTAACTATGGACTTTCTTCTTGAGGAACTCAGTTGCCAAGGACTGATGTTAGTGGCCATAGTGATGAAATTCGCACCTTCTCAATTCTTCTCAAATTTCTTAATCACATCTTAAAATAACATGTGAATCCTTCTTCTCTGCCAAGATCTGGGTCAAACCTTTTACATCCAGGTGTGATCTTTCTAATCTTCTCAACAACCCTATGTGTGGATATTATTAGTTTCATTTAGTTTTCTTTTGAACAAGGAAATGGATTTGGCATGGTCACATGAGAGTCATGCAGTCACCCATCACTAAGTAAACTGGAGTCATCTAACCCAGTTCTGTCCTGTTCCAAAGCCTTGACCTTGCGATGGTCCATGTTCCCTGTGGTGAAGGCTGAGGGATGGTATTTGCTCACCATCTCGAGTCCGTTGTGCATGACCTCATGCTTTCTGGCTACCAGTCAAGGAATGAATCAATCCTCCCACCAGCCTTGATTGATCCCCTGCCTGTGCTCAGCCTCACACTAGTTACAGTGTGGCCATAAATAAAAGGTATGAGACATGGTCCCTGGCTTCAAGGAAGGGGCTCACTGGAAGCATTTAGTGGACAGTGAGACCCAGCAAATAGTCGAGGGCTGACAACAAGGATCGCCTGGGTTACAGCACCTGCTTCTTAATTCTGCCTTGCAGTCTTCTTTTATCACTGTGGATGTGGTCCCAGAATCTTCCTCAGCACAGCACCCCAGGGAGTCACAGCCATTGGATCTGTTACTATTTCTCTCTTTAAGGGTTGTTGTCATTTGAGGGAGTGGGAATTTGGGGTGACTTGTAAGGGCTGTTGAAGTCTTCAAGCCCTGAAGAAAGGGTTACATTTTAGTGTGGACATGAGGGAAGGGAGAGGAGGCTATTCTGGCTGAAAGATGCACATTAGTTAAGCCCCTGGGATAGGAAGTGGCTGACCGGCCTCTTGGGAACATGGAATCATTTTCCTAATGTGGATACTTGGGGCAGGAAGAGACTTTTTTTTGACTTGTATTTGACCTAGTTTTGAACAACATAGACTACCTCAGTGATAATATGATGGGAAGAATATTAATGTCTATTTATTGAGGTTATTGTGGCAGTCATACAGCTTGCTGCATGCATGATCTTATTGATATCCTGAAAAGTGCTATTCCTATTCCCACTTTATGGAAGAGAACAACTAAAACTTTGAGGGAATTGATTAGGTCTCTAGTTACACAGCTGGTAGGGAAGTTTGCCAAAATTCAGAACATCTTAGAGAACTTCCCACAAAAGTATCTGCTTTTATAGACTTTATTTTCCCAGTGTGTTGCTTCCAAGCGTGTGCATAAAAACATGTACTTATAAACCTGGAATGCATGAACACACTCACATAGATCTCAGAATATACAGTTACAGACATCACATATCAATGCACACACATGCATAGAATATGCACTTAAACACAGGGATTATAAGAATGCACACACATGCAAGTGTTCACATGCACACCACATAATTATATGTACACATGTACATACTATTTACCTATTCATCTTCTTCTGGGAGGAGTCACTGCTGTTGGATCCAAGGTGTAAGTACATGACCCAGAGCAGGCCCATCAGAGTTTTCTCTCAATATTTGGATCTTGAGCACACACGCACACACACACACAGAGTCATTAGGGAAGAATGCTCTTTGGAAAACATGTGAGTCAGTGACTGAGATGCCTTTGCTACCTTGTCTTGGTTGTACTTGGTTAACAGACCTTTTATCCTGTAAGTTTCATGGTAGAATCTTAATAATTGCTTCACCCCTTAAGTCAATTTCTGTTACTTGCCATCAAAGAACCTTAATTGATACAAATGATCTCCTCACTTTAGCCAGGGCACTTTATTGCAGTGATGGGATCCATTCTGGTGGGATTTGTGGCCAGTGAGATGCCTAGAGGCAAAGAGGAACATTTTGTTGCTTTGTTACAACACTGTCCATGGGGTAGGGTCATAATGTAATGGAGACTGATATATGAGGGCCTAGAATTTACAGTAATGAACCATTTGCAGAAGGGGGCTGGGAAAAATTGCCCTTATTCTGAGTCCATGAATTATATAGTCTGGTCTGAGATTAATTTTCTTGGTTGCTGCTCGCCTCTTCTTTTCTAATACTACCATGGTGGCCAGGTAATATATTGCTCCTTATCGCTTCAGCTCTTTAGAAGATAAGCACTCCACAGAATGGCAGATGCTCTGGAAGTACAGACTTAACCTATAGATACTATTGTAGAACTGAGAGATACATTTAAAATAGTTAAACCCTTATTTTTATACAGAAACATAGGCTCAGAATGGCTCAGTGATGTGTGCAGCATCATAAAGTGGTAAGTCTCTGAACATCAAGGTCTTGAATTTTCCTTTTAACCTCCTTAACAAATGAGCCAATAATTGTCATGGAATATAGTTCATAAATATCTCAAGATCACATGCTCTTCTCCCCATCCTCTCTCCTGAAACAATCATACTCATCTTAACAATAGACTCTCACCATGTGTGAATCCAGTTTTCTCCCTCTTTTGTTTTATTTTTCACTGTGGGGCCAGATTAAACATTTTATTTTTTTTTATATTGGCAAGTTTTTTAATGGCAAGTTCAACTTAAGACTCTGCATGAGTCAGGATTCTTCAGAGAAACAGAACCAAGAGGAGATGCACATACATGTTTTATTTACTTAGGTACTTATGTGTATACATATGATTATATTTTCAATATGCATACAGAAGAGATGTAAGGAATTAGCTCATGCAGTTAGGATTGGTAAGTTTGTAGAGCTGCTTGGCATGGTGGAATTTCAGGCAGGGTTTTTATATTATAGTCTTAAGGCAGATATTTTTCATTTTGGGGGAAGAAGGTCTTTTTGCTCTGAAGGTCTTCATTTGATTGAATGCAGCCCAATCATATTATGGAGCACAATCCCTTTTACTTAAAGTGAATTGACTACACAATTAATGACATCCACACATTCTTTGTAGTAACTGGGTGAGTCCACAAGGATAAAATGGAGGGGTACAAACAAGCATCTTCCTCCACCAGCATCTTCCTCCATCCCACAGGTTCCTCCTCTTCCATCCCTGGAGTCCATCCTTGCAATTTGTTCACCTCTCTGCTGTCGGTGCTGCAGGGACAGCAGAAACCTGAAGTCAGATGTCGGGTCAAGCACCCCACGGAGCAGTGAGCAATAGCACAGTGTACTTTAATAACTTGGAGCTCTCAGGCAGCTCTGGGAACCACAACACAGAATTTCTACTGTCGTTTCTTCTCAGCTTCCTGGCCTGAGGGGAGATCTGACTGATGGCTTTGAATATCTATCAACAAATAATAAATAATAATACTAATAACCTGCCTGCTGCAGGCTTGTCAGAACTGAAGAGGGAGGCTGGGGTGGCTGATGCAGCTTTGCTTCTTAATACAACCTCAGAGCCAAGTCTATTTTTGTTGTTGTTGTTCTTGTTGTTTTAGACTGGGTCTTTTCCCGATACCTGGGCTGACCTTGACTCATGATGTTTCTTCCTCTTTCACCAGAGTGCTAGAATCATAGGTAGGCATCTCCATACCTAGTTTCAAAATAAGTTTGAAGCTGTGACTGTAGAAGCTTGAACTGCATCAGTTTCTCCTTGCTATCATCTTCAAGATTGATACCCAGAGTTGTTACCCTTCTGATGTCTCCTCTTTGGTGCACCTGTCTCAGGCATTTTCATGTCTCAAGTATCTCTCTCAAATGTTCCTCTTCTCTCCCAGGTTATGCTTTGGCAAGGACTCAGGGTGAATAAATGAGCCCTTTGGCAGAGGAGCATGTTCTTGTAATCGTTGTGCCTGCCATGATGTTTAAGAGCTTGGGCTTTAAGATGTGAGCCCCTGCAGCTGAATGGAAATTTCTGCTCTTCCCCAAGTCATGACTATTTTTCTGAGTCTCAATCCCTCATCCATGAAGCAAAGAATATTGTTAATACTGGTTGTTGCAACATGTTTAGTGCCCATTATGTTACAGGCAATGTTTTGAGCACCTTACCTGTGCTGTCTCCTTCAGCCCTCACAGTGGCCTCCTAGGGTGGTAATATAATGTCATTGTCTTTGACTTACACATGGATATCACCACTTAGAGACGTTGAGGAGCTTGCTGTGGCTAAAGGGTAGGGCCAGGATCACTTACAGTGTTGTCCCCTGCTTAGCCCAAGCCTCAGATTCCATATCCTCTTGGCTCTGTAAATGTGGGTATTATTCCATCCAGGCTGAGGAACAGAAGAAATTTCCTTTTAGGAGTTTGCTACCCCAAAGTAAATATTTTTATATTTTTTATTGTAAAAATACTGTATAGAGGGGTTACAGTTACATGAGTAAGGTAATGGGTATATTTCCTATCGAGCATTGTTACCTCCTCCTTTGTTTTTTTCCCTACCATCCCTTCCCTCCCCACCTCTCACCTCCCCCTTCTCTACCCCCCCCAAAGTTGTAAAGTTCATTTTCAACATAGTGTCTTGTACATCTCATTGTTACAATGGGTCAACTAGTACCCTTATTTTAGCATTTTGTTATTTCCCTTTCCCTCCCTAAATTAGAAAAACATATATACAAGATATAGGGCACCAACATCAAATACAGTGAAAACAGGTTATAACGTGGGGGAAGAACATACAAGAGAAACAAAAAAATCACATAGTACATTATACATACGTTAGAAACAATAGCAAGAAAGAAAAAAAACACTGCCTATATTGGGGTTTATTTCATTTAACATCATCGTATATGATCATATGTATATACCTTTTGACCTTTTCTGCTTGTACTATACTTACACTAGCTATTGCAAATAAGGGAAACCATGGGACCTATGTTTTTTTGGGCCTGGCTTACTTCACTTAATATAATTTTTTCCAAGTCTTTCCATTTCCTAACAAGTGTGGGGGGGTGTCATTCTTTCTGATGGAGGCATAGAATTCCATTGTATAAATATACCACATTTTCTTGACCCATTCATCTAAAAGTAAATATTTTTAAATTCAGAGTTTCCATGTCTAAGGTGATCACTGATACCAAGCCATTGTCCTAACCCTTCCTGAAGCTGCTGTGACAGCAGTTTCTTATTCCGTAATCCCTGCAGACCAGCCCTGTACCTGAGAGGCAGGTGAGAGGCTGTCTGCTCCCACAGGTCTGCCCCTCCCATGTTCACCCCAGCACTCAGCACATGGCGTCTTGAGGGTGGAAGACCACATGCATGAGCAACAGGGACCTGCTCTCCAGCTCCTCTGTCCTTCCCTCCCCCACTTGTATAACTTGAGGTCTACACCTTGCAAGTCTCTTTTGAATGCAAGTGCTATCATTGGTGGGAGTTGTGACATCGGCTCCTTAATTGATGGGAAACACCTGTCTTGCATGTATGTAAGGCTTGGGAAGTCATTAGGTATATGACAGGACAGTTACGCATGCTTCTCAGATGATATTCAAAGGCTGTCTGTGACCATCTGCCTATATACCTAATGGCCCTGGGTAGAACAAAGGTTCCCTACCCCCATTCTGGACTCTTCCCTTTCACTAGTAAGGAACTAGGCTCTCCCTTAGCAGCAGAACCTTGAGTTGGACCCTTAGTGTCCAGTTTGCCTGGAGCCATTTCCCCGGGCTGTCCTGGGCTTCCTGGGTTGTGGTAGAGAGACAGTTTTTCTTTTTCACTCCATGGTCTATGAGTAGGGGGCACTGCATGTATCAGCTGGGCTCTACTCTGGGAATCTGGCCATTATAATTTCCACAGACTGCCTGCCACCATGTTGCTCATTGCCGAGCTGCCTGGAGTTGAATAATTTAGCCGAGGTAGGAATAAACATCCCAGGATCTCATCTCGCTTCATCCAGGACTCCCATTTGGCAGCTAAGCATAGACGGGAGGGGAAGAATGACATAAACTATGATATGTCACTGTTTTTATGACCTCCCTTCATGAGAAGGAAGCTGGCCAGGCATGCAGTGTACAAAATCCCAATCATGGGAAATACATTCCAGTAGTGGGCTGGAAAATGATTCAGCCATGCTCACTCTTAATCCGATTTAATGATCCTATTTGGATAGCACATATTTATTTGCTGGCTAGGAGAAAAACCATCACCTCACAAGGTCTCCCCGCAGGTGTGCTAAAAACAGAGCTACTGGTGGAACCACCCTTTCCTTCCCTTCCCTCCCAGGGCTTGGATCTTGCATGTGGGGATATGGGCTCAGATGTGCAGGGCTATTTGGAAGGGCAGGGGGCAAGGGAGTGGGGGTGGCAGTGCTAAAAGTTCTACACATGCCAGCTGGGGTGGGAGTGTGCTGGTGAGGGACACATTATCTGGTGTGATTCTTTGGTTTCAAGGCATCACCTCCTATTTCTCAGACCAACAGAATAACTAAGCTGTAAACAGCACACCTTACAAATCAACGTCCCCTGACGTGGCTGGGGCGTTCATTACCAGCTGTAAAGGTACCCCAGCAAGAGAGGTTGCTGTTCTGTAGCCCAATTTTCCATCGCAATAACCCAATTAACTGGTGTGTGTGTTTGTTTTACAAAGCTCCAAGCTACCATAAACCATACAGATACGCGGGCTGCAGAAAGCTCGGTAATTAGGACAAGGTGTACAAATTAAACTACTCTTTTTAAACTTCAAACCAGCTAACTTCTGACATACTGTACTGCTGGGGCTTCTGGGACTGAACCCAATTAACATTTTAGTATTTTATAAGCATCGTTTTAATTGCATTTGTATGCAATCTTCTCTCCAAGTGCCTTTCAAGGTGCTAGTCCTTGTTCAGCTTTTATTACTTTGGTGATTTAAATTTTCTCTCTCGGAGGTTCCCGTTAATAATGACTGCTGCTTTCTCAAATGCTGGTCCGACATAAAACTCGTCTCTCTGAAGAATTATGCTTTAAAACAGTTACATTTAACTTTATTATTACATTTTTAATTTTTTTCTCTGTTTGAACATTAGGCCCTTAAACATTCTATCAATCTGGCAGCTCTTGGAATGGAGAGAGAGAGCGGGGATTCTTTAGGAGTTAGACTGATAGGTGTTAAACTTTTTTCTCTCGCATGTTCACTTTTGAGTGGGTTAAAGGTGTTTGATGCTATTGAATGTCATGGTGACAGGGATGAGTTTAAGTGAGTAAATATGTGTGTGGTATATACAGGTTCGTTTCCTCATGGGTTTTGGACAGGCAAAAAGAATGGGTCTCCTTCCCTCTTAGGCAAAGTCTGAGAGAGCACAGAAAAATTGCAGGTATCAAGATGCATAGTAGCTTGATGAACTATCAGCTAACTGTGAGTCACAGACCAGTTGCCTGTTTTTGTTCCTAAAACCTTTTTGTAGGGCCATAATTAGGGTAAGTAGAGTAAGGACCCATATATGTCAGTGTGGAGTCCTTTCTTGTTTTTATTTAAAACTGTGGTAATGGATTTTTTTTGTGTGTGCATGTCCATCTTTAAAAACCATTGCATTAAAATTTATCTTGATTCCTGAGTTTTTAGCATCCCTTGACATTTGCACCCAAGTGAGTGATTTACTTGCCTCCCTGATCTGGATCTTGCTGTATAAGTACAAGAATACTTTGAAAGGGATTTAATGGCTTACATCTGTAAACCTAGCTCTTAGGAGGATGATATCTGAGGATTGTGGTTCAAAGCCAGCCAGGTAGAAAAGTCTGTGAGACTTTTTCTTGTCCAATTTACAAAAAAGCCAGAGGTGGAGCTGTAGCTCAAGTGGTATAGTACCAGCTTTGACCAAAAAAAAAAAAAAATGCAAGCAAGAGCACAAAACCCCAGCCACCGCCCCAAAAAAGGATTTAAAAATGTGAAATCCTGAAGGAAAAATTCACCCATTCTATATAAAAGACATGGATTTCTCTTTCCTCCAAGGTCTGTGTGTGTTTTGTTCTGAGTACAGTGTATGTAATAGTTTTTACTACCTACCAAACAAACACCTGGACAAATGGGTGTGCCTGAATTATGAAAAGACTGAAGAGAAGTCCCTTCTCCGTCAATCTCTGAACCACAAAGCAATGTGTTTCCATCACTTTCCTCCCATGCCTCTTATTACAAGAAAGAGTTAGGAAAAAGTGAGCACTAATGTGCTCAATTAGGATTTCTGTGATCTGGATAAAAATATACTGTCTTGAGCAGGCAGGGAGATCCTCCTGGAATATTCTAAACCTTTGTGCTTGATTGAGTGTCTTGTCAAACAAAACTGGCAGCCTCTCTCCCAGAGCTGCCTGAATCTATGCAGATATGATTTCTATCATGCCTTTATTATGTGTAGTCTGTAATAAGGATGGGCACATATAAATCATCTCTGGGTGGCAGTTAGGATGCAATACTCAAAGGAGAAAGACATTTCTGCTTTCAAATGTCTAGCGATTTCAGATATTATATAGCAAGTCTCCCCTGAACTGTACAATCTTCAATTCTACTCAAGTCTTTCTGTGGGGGAATGAGCCTTTCATATCATCCTTTGTAAGAATCACGAGTGAGATAAGAATTGAGTTTCTAATTCTTTTTGTCACTGATTCTTTTTGGCTAGTCTGAAATCAAAGTTGCAATTGAAAAGAGGATATTTCTATAATTCAAAGGCTGACATTAAGAAAGGATGGGGGAGACCCCCATGGAGTGGATAGATACCAAAACTAATGATCTGAACCCAGACAAGGAACAACAAATATATTGACCTCTTCTCCACAAACTGGCTAAGAATACTACTGTAATGTATTAAGCACTTACGCGGAGAGCGATTAGCATTGCCCTGTAATCTGTTGAGTAGAGTTCAACAATGTGGGTAATGTTAAAATATACATTGTAAAGATAGGGAAAACGCAAGTTAGGTAATACACCATGGTCACAGAATTAGTAGAGGATGGCCAGGATTCAAACCTAGGGCCAACGGTATATGATCTGACTTCTGAGTGTGTGCCCTTGGGCTGCCTTGGTTCTCAGACTTCTGGAGGAACAGGACAAGAATAAATCAGATGGCTTGGAGATCAAGTGCTATGAGGTTCAAAGGGCCTTCTACAGTCAAGGTTAAAAGGTCATCCCCAGGCCAGTTCTTAGGTTGAGTTGTGGCATTTATGTCTTGACAGGGCAGTGGGATAATTTCTTGATGCATAATGAAGTAACATTTATCTTCGTGACCCCAGTTCTCTGGTTTGAGGGACTTCTTTCCTGGACATCCTTCTCATTTTTCTCAAAGAGCCTTGTATTTGACTGCTAGATGTCTGCCAGGTCAGTGTTGAAACTGTCATCATGCAGCACATACACAAATGGACAGCCAAGAACTTCATGGAGTGGGGGAGGGGGGAGGATATCAGGGTCAAGATGCGCTTGGCCCAGGTGCCCCAACTGCCCCTGGCTGAGCACATGCAGGAGGATACCCTTCCTGTGGCAGGGTCGGGCAAGCTCTGTGTGAGTGCCATGAAGCCTGGGGCTGGTTAGTCTGTTGTCTGGATAAATCACTATATCTACTATGGGCAAAAGTGATTCCACCAAGTAACTACAGATTTGAGTCTGTAAGAATGTATGAGGCTGTCCTTTCAGGGGCATTTTAACCCATGGGAGTGGGAAATCTTTTGGAGACTTTCCCAGACACCTATCATCATGTCAAAGTCATCTTGGCTCTGACAGTGAGAAGTGAGAAGCAAGAGAGGCATGGTATTAGAGAAATGGGTGCAGGAAGATAAAGGAGGAAGTTGGGGAGAGGGGAGAAGACAGAAAACCAGGAAGAAAGGAGCCTTCCACAACTAGAGTCTTTTTTAATGGGACTGACAGGGAATGGCTGGCTGAGTACAAACCCAGGAAGTGCTGTAATATGCACTATCTTCTACCTTATCTGCAGGCAGCTCCGGGTAGATAAGGGGTGTCACTGCAATTTGTCACTTTTGGCCTGTAGTGGCCTGGGAGTCTGTATATGGGCTTCCCTGTGCTTTCTCAAATCCACATGGCTGGTACAAGGATCCAGACCTTGGGAACTGGGCTTCTGAGAGTCGAGATACAGTTGGTATCTCAAGCTATGTTTCTCCATAGATAGATGGATAGAGAATTGTCTAAAAGTCCCAAGATTGTGGTTCAAATCCTGTCTCTTACTGGTTTGATCTTGGATCTTGACTTTCCCTGTTTCCAAACTATAGATGAGCATTTCTTCCCAAAGAACTTCCCAGGATTGTCCAAAAGTACTCTAAAAGCTGGGAAGTTATCACAGACAAAGCCCATTTGAGGTGACAGTACAATTGCAGAGGAGAAGGGAGAGGTCAGCTGGTCTATACTTTCATCTTTTAACATGGTCATTGCCCTTAAATATTTGATACTATGATTTCCAATTCCTGCCCTGAAGTTTCCTAGGGTGGACATTGTACAGCTCCATTCACTCTCGCTGTCAGGATGTTCTTATTCATACTAAAATTTTCTTGCTGCAGTTAAGCTCCAGCCTTTCTTTACTTCCATTACAGATGGGAGAAAGTGAGTCTAAATAATCTGTATGTCCCTCTATGCATTTAAAGACCATGCACAGTGCCTGCCGCTGAATCCTTTGTCTTGGAACAAAGGCTCTTGTTTCCAAAGGTCTATCACATCATTGTCCAATCTCCTTTTTTTTCCATCAATCACTTAAACTTTGTGGGTGTGGTATTCCAGGTTCTTCGCCTCTACCACAATGTGTAGCATAGGTATGAAGATGCTCCTTACCTGGGAGCACATGTGGTTGAGCAAGTCCTGTGGTCAACACTTGGTCATAAAGGAAGGATGAGCCATCTGAGGCCACCGTGCTGCTGATTATTGACCTATGAGAGTCCCAGTGACAGGCCCAAGCCAGATTTAGCCTCACTCTTGGCAGCTGGAAGCCTATAGCAGGTGACATTTGCTGAGCAGATTAACTTTTCTGGCTAGATGCAGAGGGATGCGGGAGCGTGACCTAAATAGGCTAAACTCAGAGTATGCTGATATCTGCAGATAGAAGACACTTAATGTGTGATTCTGTAATTGTTTAGGTGGCAGTCTGAGGTCAGCAAAAAGAAGGCAAAAGAAACAGAATTTTAGGGTGCTAGTTCTGGCCTTTGGTGAGTAGTATGACTTGGGCAACTTACTTGGCCTCTCTGGACCTCTGCTTTTCTTGTTTATAAAATGAGGGAAGTGCCTATTTCACCAGGAATCTTTTGAAGTCTAGAAGAAGTCATGCATATAAAAATGTGGAGGATCTTTTAGTTTGCAAATAAGAATTATTATTATTTTATGAACATGGTCATTCACTTCACTGGACAAATCTATCTCCCTGGGTGGCAAGGATGGGAAACAAATTCTTTAGATTCTAAATAGTAAAAAAAACACCCCACTGTTTCAGGATTCTTATTCAACGCCTGTAACGCCCACCAAACAAAAACATTACCTTCCTTGGAGAAGCTCAGGAGCGGAGAGAATTTTCCTATCCAACTGAATTGGTTGAGGTGCCCGTGCAAGAGGGTGCTACACAATAATTTATCAACTAGCATATTGAGTATTCTTCCTGGATGGTTCAGGGCCCATTGTCTTGGAATTTCTCCAAGTCTATAGATATGGGTTTTAACCTTTGCTTAAGAACTTTCTGGAAGGGATAGGAATAAATACCACTCAGGGATGGCATACTTACCTAGCATATGCAAGGCCCTACATTGGATCCTCAGCACCATCTAAACTAGAAAGAAACAAAATCTTCAGAATTGACTCCTTTATTCAACAAGCATTTATTGTGCTATAAATTTCTTGAAATTCCAATACCAAATTGTATGTGTGTATGCAATTATTTTTCCTTGAGAAAAGTATTTGTACTTTGGATTGAATTTTCAAAGGTGCTTAGGATCTTTGCAGAAAGGTTAAAAGCCTTAATCTAGACACCATCCATATGAAACTGTGGCAGGAGTGTCTTATAGAGGGTACTGTGGCAATACCGAAGTGGTAGTGATGGTTGGCAGTGGAGATACTAGGTGAAGAGGTGTTGGGCGAAGGCTGTCCAGAGAAGGATGCATTTGGTCTGGTCCTTAACACATGGCGTGGGTGGGGATGGGGATACAGGTCAGTGTCCCTCTCACGTGATTCCTGGAGGAGCCATTTGTTTGCATTGTAGCCTGTGTGAGAGGTGCTGATTATTGTTGAGTAGCAAGTGCAGGACTTGTGAATGCAGAAACTATGTGATGATTTTGACTTGGTTAGGGGGAGAGAAACCATCATTGGGTCTGGGAGTTATGGTCCAACTGATTTTTTTTTGTCATCTCATGCCAATGGAATGGAAAACCTGATAAGAACACCAAAGGAAAGGTCAGTAATACCACTCTGGTTGCAAATAGGATCTCTTTTTATTTACCGATTTAATTTCTTGAAATCCTCATGTGGCTTATTAAAGGAAACCATCTCCTACCATCTTTTGGGTTATCTCGAACCCTTGGTGCTTACTTAGCCAACGGGGTGGTCAGCCCTTTTGCACACCCAGGAGGAAAGAGTTGGCTCACACTGGCCCACACTGTGGCTGGTGAAGCATGATCCTGCACATTCTTGGGTGGGACTTTGGCGTGGGTCCTGCTGTGTTTACACGAGGCTTGCACATTCTCTTGGCTTTTTTGACTTGCTTGTTTGTGTCCCAGGAAAGAAGTTTTCAACAGTATCATTGGTTAAGACCTGGTTTCAAAGGCTATTATTCAGCAGTCTAGAACGTTGGTCTCACCTTCTCTCCTCTGACTCTTCCCTGGGATGGGGTCCTTCTTTATCTAGCAGTAGGCTTTGTTACATCCTTGCCTGAGGACCAAACACTCTCACAATTATATCTTTTATGAGGAAAACTTCCCTTGATGATGTGCACTGTGATGTAGCTGGTTGCCCCCCTCCCCCCCAGTGAAGAGTAAGATAGATAAGTCCAGATTGTGTGGGATAGGCGCCCTTTCTACATAGGGCTTAGAGACAGGTAGCAATGTTAGAAATGGTGTATTGTCCCTGTGATCTTGGGGAGTTGGTTTAATCCTCACTGAATTTAAGTTCCTTCCTCTCTAATGTCTTTATAAGTGAATGATCTCATAGGGTAGTCACACAGACTTAAGTAAGGTGATGCATATAAAGCACTAGAAACTGCCCAGCATAATTGAATTTTATCTATTAGTAGAAAGGGAAGAAGAGGAGAAACAGAGGCAGAAGGAAATTGGACAGGTGGCTTGACTTAGAGGGAGCTGTAGCAGATCCAGGTGGACAGCCAGCACCCGTGATCACCCTGATTTCCCCTGCATCATTATCCTCCATCCCCTGCTTTCCTTAAAAGCAGAACTTCATGACACCCTGGACACCCCGGGGAGGTGTGCTTCAGCATCGGGAGTATACTTGAATGTAACTTGTTCCAATATTGAGCTCTTCTTGACACCCACTGGGCAAAGAAAAAGAGTAATAGGCTGTGGCCATCTCTTCAGTAAAAGCATGGGAGAATCTGTGCCTCTCTAGGGGCTGGCAAGCTGGACTCAAACCTGGCACTGTCCCTGTACCCCCCATGCCTAGCTCTAGGGACATCACCCCAGTTTCTCACATGAGCCATGAGGAGGCTTACTCTAGCACAGCTCCATGTGCTAGAAAGTTGCTTCCGTATCTGTATGGGAGAGAAGATAAGTATCGCGGCTGACCTTCACTTACACATCAGCACTAGCTCTGTCTCCTGCTAGTTGTGTTCTAATGGGCTTCCTCGCCTGTGGCATGACAATTCCACAGTGCTTGTGGGCAGCAGATGCTGTCTCAGCATCTGCTGCGACTGTGATGTGTTTGGGATGCTCTTTTAATTTCCCAAAGCTTTTACATACTTCCTACTTGGTTTTAAGCTGTGTAGAATCTCTTTGTAGGAAGTCAATTTTATCTGGCAGTTAGAGAAATTGAGGCACAAGAAGCAGAGTGTCCTGTCTTATCTGACACTCAAGCAAGGATCAGATCATGTCCTCTGCCCTGGAGGCTGGAGTGCCATGTGGGAACAAATCCAAGAACTTCGGAGCTCCAGGCACAGAGGTCTCAAGATAGAGGGGGCTTTATTTCCTATTAGCATGTGTCGATACCTTGTTGCAGACTTGTGATCAATATTTTTTTCTCTTTGATGTCCTATTCAAGTGCTACAGACTTTGTGAAAGGAACTTTTTCAGGTCCTTGTACCTGGGACATCTGATGTTATGTTGTCTGGATATGACATCCATGATTTGTACTGGATAATATATGGTAAATAGTTGATCTTGAATCTTGAGAAGTAAAGAACAGTATCGCAGGCATCTTTGTATCCAATCAGTCCAGAGTAAATATCTCTTGAATTAATAATTGTAATATGATCTCATTTAAGCCTCATAGTCCCTGTGAGGTGGGGACTATTACTCTCCCACTTTCATGATGGGAAGACTGAGGTTTGGAAGAGGTTAATATTTTGTCTGAGGACATACAGCTAGAAAGGGGCCATACAGTGACTCGAGCCTAGAGCTGTTCAATGCTGGAGCTGACCTCATAACCACCTTGCCCATTCTTGTATACTCATTTATAGGAGCTGTGTCCTCTGGGTGACAGATACCTACCCCAGATGTCCCCAAAAGTGATCCAAGACGGGTTGTCAAGAGGAAGGAGTAAGAAGGAGCTGAGCTCTGCATTCCGAGTTGAGGCAGAAGAACTTCAGCAAGGTTCCTCACTCTGTTGAGGTAAGTATCTTCAACTTCTCAAATATATCTGTCCCTGAGCAGCTCCACATGTGTCAAGAGAGCCTTTGACAAATGATTCTCTTCCTTGTAGCTATCTTTGCTAGCTCGTGGACCACCTGCCTTTGTATGACCCTCACCTGCTGTGGCTAAGAAGTCACTTTTACAGTAAGCCTTCCTTGCTTCTTATGTTGAGTAAACTGAAGCTTCCAGGGTCAGCCAGGACCTCTTCCCAGCAGGCTCCAGGGGAGACATGCATACATGGAAAAATGCCAATGACAATCTAATCTCCACTAAGGACTCTAACAGAGCCAAAGGGTAAAATCACAATTTTAAACCAGTTGGCGTTTGCCTAGCTGAGAGTGAAGGAGTTGGGAGCTGGAAGCTTAGATAGAGTTGAGAACAATTCCTTTCTGGTCCTTTAGCTATAAATTTGGCATTTCACCTGCTAGATGGCGCTGTCCTCTAAGGAAAGGCACCAACCCCACTTGACCGGTGTCTCAGCCAAGGAAACAACCAAAGTTGAAGGGCACTAATGGATAGGGGCAAAGGGGAGGGAAGGCAGCTTTCCCCAGCACCACAGGGTCTCCCTCTGTGGAGGGGCTTCTGACTCCCTTTATAGCATTTATGTTTGTTGCATGCCAGTCCATCCAAAAAGTTATAGGTCTTTTAATCTGAACAAAAGTGAATAAGAAAGTGTGTGTGTGTGTGTGTGTGTGTGTAAAGCAAGTATGGATTTCTTTCTGTATCTTGCCTGCCAGTTTGTGACTAGAACGCCAGTGGCTTCTATCTCAGTTCCACTTGGGAGAAAGTTGTATGTAGGCATGGAGATCCTCTTTCCTATTCTGGTACTCTTCCTGTATTCTCAGTCAGAAGGAAGAAACACAAAGATGGGGTTGGTATGGAAATCAGAAAGAGAGCCCAGGGAGGAATGAGGAAAGAGAGGAGACTTGTGGACAAGGAACTGAGGCAGAAAACAGGTGAAGGGGATGAGGAAGGCAGGGGCAGATGGGAAGGACCAGCTGTCTAGAGAGCAAGGGAATGGCAATGGATAGGAGCTATAATGGAGGAGGAAGAAAGTGGGCAGATGGGGAGATGGGAATGGAACTTTCTATTGTGTGCGAAAGCTGCAAACCGAAGACAGAGGAGACAGGCTTTGCCCTGCAAACAGGAAGACAGAAGAGAAGGAAAAAAGTAACTAGCAGAACCTGATCAAAACCCTGGAAGGATGGGTTGGTCATGGCCCTGAGGAAGTTGCACAAGAGCCAGGCAGGAGATGGGTAAGGAATTTTTGTTTTGTTTTGTTCTTTGTTTTTGGTCCAGTCGTAGGGCTTGAACTCTGGGCCTGGGCGCTGTCCCTCAGCTCTTCAGCTCAAGGCTAGTGCTCTACCACTTGAGCCACAGCGCCACTTCTGTTTTTTTTTCTTTTTGTTTATGTGGTGCCGAGGAATCGAACCCAGGGCCTCATGCATGCAAGACAATCGCTCTACCACTGAGCCACCTTCCCAGCCCAGGTAAGGAATTTTTGAAGTAGGAGGTTCAGGAAGACAGATAGAGAGCCCAAGCTGAACTCAGGAAGGAAAACAGGTAGGAGACAGAACAAGCAACACCCAACACAGGAGAGAGGAGAGGCCCAGGGAAAGAGACATTGATAGAGTGCTTACCTTACACTCATAATAACTGGAATGTGGTGTGTGTTGGCCTGTGGCCATTATCCAGGCCATCGGCTTTTAAGCAAATTGTGGAGTGATTGAGTCATATTAGTGGTAGCTCACACTAGTGTGGGTCTTTGGAATGCCTGGTATAAAGGGCATGCCATGGGCCTGCTGTCTGAACAGAGGGTTGTGCTGCTCTTGCTAGTGCAATAAGATAGAAGCATCCCTGAGCAGGGATGTGGTTCTCTTGGAGGGTGTATCTTGGTGAGGCAGGGTACAGGGGGAGACATGGTTACAGTCAATACTAGGTAGAGTTAAAGCTGATGGTGTCTGATGGCCACAGTGCAGTTCCGAGTTTTACCACTGTACTTAGCACATGTCGCTTTGTCTCTCTGAGCCATCAGCATGTCATCTATAAAGCTGGAGTTGTAGGTTGATCTCTCTCTTAAGACTCTGGGGAAACTTGACTGAGTTGCACTACATGTCTAGCCCAGTGATAGTTTCTGCTAATGTTTGTTTAGTGTTGTCTGTACTCCAGTGTGTGATTGCACTCAACTTTTGTTTTTGTGGGTGTGGTCCATAGGATTGGTCTATAATGTGGAATAAGGGATTTAGATATGAGGACATTTTAGTTAGGCTTGTACAAAGCATCTTCAAAGATAAATCCATTAGTTTGGGGAGTAGTGGAGACTGCTTTAGTGGCCAGCTGGACTAGGGATTGGGGTGCCACATAAATGTAAAAGGTATTATGAGATATACGTGAAACCTGAACAACTGGATTATGGAATGTAGAAAAGAGACATTTTCAAGTGAGACTCCCAAGATTTTGAGACCAGGAAAATGAGTCAGAGGGAGCTTGCCAGCTAATAATGCATTGAATATTCTTCAGACATTGAAAATACCAGACGCAGAAGGAAAGTATTCAAGAAGCTGTGTGGGCTCTCTAGTACCTGAGGTGCACATCAGTGAGTGAGAAAGTGAGTTTGACCTAAGGGTCCAGGGGAAGACCACACCCCAGAATTAGTAAGTCCTGGATATAGCATCACCTAGGAAATGACAGTGCTGAGATGAAGGTGGGGTGAGGAGCTGATGAATAATAGACCAATTTATAGCGACGTACTCATTTCACAGAATTCTTTGAGTGTGGGCAAAGGAAACAAAATAGGTCTGCTTTGAATCCTGGCTACCTGGGACCCTTGGCAAATCACCCTCTCGTTCTCTTTGTCTGTCTGTCTGTCTGTCTTTGCCTCTGTCTCTCTCTTACAGGTGAAAATATAACATTTTTATTTGTGCAAGTTTATAAATGACCTCTGTGGACATCAGTTTCTCTATTGGTAAAATGGAGATTAAAACCATACTTCCATATGTACCTCCTTGTATTTTTTTCTTTTGGGGATGAAGTGTAATGAGACATATAAAGCATTTAAACAGCATCTGGCATGTACCACCCAATAAACGGAAGTTTTAATTGTCATTGAAGAGCTACAAACCCAGAGCTAGAAATAAACATGACATAGGCTAAGTAAAGGATGGGTTGATGTGGTCAGTAACAATAAACAAATAATCAGTTGCTATATACAGCATCTATACTGCATTAGACTTTTGTAGTTAGTAGAACTTAGGGTCTGGTCTTGGGACTATATCGCTCTTGTTGTAAAGCATGTGGCTTTACAATTCTTTCAACTGTATTTAAGAATACATTTTTTTTAAGAAATCAATTCTTCTTTTTCCTCCCTTTCCTCAGTTACATTCACGCTTCATTCTCTTTGACATTTCTGACAGCTGGGTCATCTCTCTTTCATCCTCTTTAAAAATCCCAATCATGTAGGCACTGTTTCTGTTTTTGCCCTCACCCTTCTCAGTGATTCCAGTCCTTTGGCAGAGCCCCTCCCTCTCTGGACCCACGCTTCCCAACAAAGGACTCAAGTCATTTTTCACGCGGTATCAGCCGACCGTCACCCACCAAGGCATTTGTCCTTGTTTCTCTGAGTGTCAGAAGTTCTCTGTCTTCCCACTACGACTTTGAGAGCATGGAGTGGATCCCAGATTTTCTAATCCCCTGCTGCAACTGAGCCTCTTCCCACACTGTGTTTGAAAAACTCAAAGGACAGGAAAGGGGCACAGAGGGGCTGTGTCTGTGCCCCCAACAGACAGAAACCTGCTGGTTACATACTGCTTCCTTGAGAGGCCAGCTAGAAGGGAGAGAGGATCATCAAGATAAGGAAGAGAATATTCAAACTGGAAGCAAAAGAAAAAGCTGGGAAGGGGGTAGGGAAGGGAAGGAGGGGAGGAATGACTATTTTTTCTTCTTTTTTTATTGTGAAAATACTATACAGACGGGTTACAATTACATGGGCAAGATAATGAGTATATTTCTTATCAAGCACTGTAGCCTCCTCCTTTGTTTCCCCTTCCCATCCTCCCCCTGCGTCCCCCACCCAATCCTCCTCCCCCACCCCCACCAAAGTTGTAAAGTTCATTTTTGACATAACGACGTGTACATCTCCTTGTTGCAATGGTTCCACCTGTATCCCTATTTAAACGATTTGTTTTTCCCCTTCCCCTCCACAGATTATGCCGACATCAAATACAGTGAAAGCAGGGGTTATACTGTGGGGGAGGGACATACAAAGCAACAAAGAAATAATCTTATAAATGTGTTAGAAACAA
>NW_012267500.1:1164572-1185291 GCF_000151885.1 Dipodomys ordii | reverse complement strand
GAGAGAGAGAGAGAGAGAGAGAGAGAGAGAGAGAGAGAGAGAGGGGAAGAGAGAGCCAGAGAGAGAGGAGAGAGAGAGAGAGATCAGGATATTTTTCTCCCCACCCCCCTCTCTCCCTGTCAGGCTGTAGATAGGAAGTGGCTCTGTCTACCAAAGTTCAGAGCTTGCCCTCGACTCTAGCTACAGCCTCAGCCAAAGCTTCCTCTGGGTTCGGCATTGGCAGTGGCCCTTGGCTTACTCAGTGCTACTGTGCCTAGAATGCTTTACCATCCCTTTGCTGAATGTGCAGGCCTCTGTGCAGGGTTCTGTGCAGGGCTGAAACCTCCCATTTGGGAACCGGAAGGTCTAGGTGACAGCTGAGGGCCTGCCACTGTTGAACATCCACCTTTGGGCAAGTTGCTTATCTTTCACGGACTCAGTTTTTTTCTCCTATGAAATGGGATGATGCAAATCAGCTGAAACATGCTGTGGTTCTGTTTCTCCTGGTGACATAATAGATAGGGCTTTGGAAAATAAGCCTAGGTTTGAGTCCTAGCCCACATACTGGCTGGGTTTGTGCCAGTGGCTGACTCATTTAAGCTCTCTGAATCTTAGTTTGCATCATTCATGAAACATCAGTGATAACTTTTTCCTCCCAAGTTAAGGCAGGAGATTAAAATGATAGCAACTAGAACTGTTCCCATGACATAGCGGTCAACCAGGCCATGTGAGCCCATCTCTTCTGTTCCAGCGTCCTGCAGGCGCCCCTGAGTGTGAAGGCAAAAAGTGTGGTGCTGTAGAGGTTCCCATCTGTCCACCTCTAACACTGTTGGTTTAGTTTCCTGACGTTTCCATTCCGGCTTGCATGCTTTGTATTTTGATGTCTGGTCCTTAAAGACTTCTCTTTGCTGCTACACCTTCAAGAGGAGGCAGGCCTTTGAGTAGCTCAAGGGAGGAATTCAGGTGTCATGCTGCCAAGCTGGCCCAATGCAGGATGGGTTTCTCTAAGCCTAGAGTTCTCTGAATCTGTCTGTCTGTCTGTCTTTTGAGATAAGGGTTCAATATGTAACTTTGAATCCAAGTTCCTTCTGACTCAGCCTTCTGAGTACTGGAATTATAGTAGTCATAGACCATCATGACATCACACACACGCACGCATATATAAAATACAGATAATTTTTTGGACCTGTTTTGGGGCTTGAACTTAGGGCCTGGGTACTGTCCCCAAGCCTCTTTGTGCTCAAGGCTAGTGCTTTACTACTTGAGCTACAGCTTCACTTCTGGCTTTTTTGAGTAGTTTTTTGGAGTTAAGAGCCTCACAGGAACTTTTTTGCCTGGCCTTTGAACCACGATCCTTAGACCTCAGCCTCCTGAGTAGCCAGGATTACAGGTGTGAGCCACCAGCACCTGGCTTCCATGTATATTTTTTATATATAAGTTAGCCATGTACTGAGGGGTAAGTTCTCAGTTACCATGGTAATTGTACATATATGTATGTATGTATGTTAGGACCCAAACAACTGTCACCCAACTAATCCTGTGCAGCATCATTTGCCATAAGTGATTTTATATGGAGAATTTTAAAAAGTGTATAGAGTGGTATTTTTAACATTTTTGCTTAAAGTTTTGAAATTTAAGGGTGTGATTTGCTGCTAGATCCAGGCATGGGGGAAACAGTGAGTGGAAGGATGTTTCACAATAGTTTTACAGTAGTTCATCCACTCATGCTCAGTGACATCTATTTTAGCTTTCACCTTTCATTTTCCAAACACTCAACATCCATGCTCATAATTGATGAAATACCCTCTTGCAGTCACTTTTCCTGAGTTAAAATGGAGGTTCTGTTGGATGTGAACATGTCTATGTCTATGTCTAGTGGTACCCATGGAATGCTCTCAGATCTATGATAACTTGGTCTATCCATCTATCCCTTCTTTCCATCCATTCATCCTTTCTATCCATTTATTGATCCATTCCCTTATGGACAAACTATCATGTTAGATCTTCTTTAATAATTTCATAAAAATGTCAGTCATAGTTCCAGACTTAGGAAATACAGAATTTATTTGTGGACTGTAACACCTAAAGATAAAATGAGGTACATTCGGGGTAGAGTAGCAAAGACTGATTTTAGAGGAGAAATGGGAATGGAACCAGGTCTGAAGAGACGAATGGGGTTGACATGAGTATGAAGGAAGCGGAATGTCTACAAGGGTAGGATTGGAGAAAAGAGAAACTATTGCAAATAGAAGTCCAAAAGTAGGCCTGTGTGGCTTAAGTGGAATGTTTAAGAAAGCAGCCACTTGGAAAAATTTTGGTGCTCACTCTGGAAAAGCGGCTGTAATCTGGAACTGAGGGACTTAAGGTTTTCCATCAGGTAACAGGCAGCTCCTAAAGATTTCCCCAGATGTAGAGAGGCATCATGTAGGGGCAGACAAAATGCCCAAAGCAGGGAGTTTTTGCATTGTGTATTCATTCATAGGTTCATTCAGTAAGAACTTAGTGGCTCTACTATGTGCTTAATTCATTAGTCATGATGGACACAGATTGTCATGTTATTTTTTTCTGAAAGTAAAAGATACATAGCCTTGGCTTTAAGAAAGACTTCAAGACAAACAGACTAAGCAGAAACAAGTGAGCAATTATTACAGTTAAAGATCATATATATACATACACATGTATGTATATATACACATATATGTATAAGTTTTAATTGAAAATATAATGGATAACATGATAAATACCACACAAATCAAGAAATAGAATTGCTAGCTATACCTATAGCCCTTCCACATTCACTGTCCTATATAGAAGGTCTTTTTAGCCGAACAATTCCTAATCATTGAGAAGACTAAATTCATTTCTAGGAGGATTAGTCTTGAAGTTTGCAATGTCTTTGAAGATTGTCATTATATCCAAAAAAAGTCTGCATAAATATTCTGGTTTACATTGATGTTTGCAAGCCTAATAACTTTCTCCCTGAACCTGCTTTATAGAAGCAAAAGGAAAATGAGGAGGCTAAGCATATGGCTCAGTGTCCTGTGCTTAGCATGTGCAAGGTTCTGGGTTCAATCCTGGCACAAAGCAAACAAAGGAAGAAGAGTTGATCTGGGAAAGTATGTCACAAGTCTTTCATGGCCACCAGGAGTCTAGGACAAGATACAGATAAGTGTGTCAGGTTTGGGTGATATGGCATTGCAGAGTTCCAGTGAGGTATCACGAGTCCCTTCTGGAGTTGGTGCAAGCCTTACGGGAGAGGAGGAGCCCCTAACATTCCTTTGTTAGCCCTCAGGACTCAGAATTCCCATTCATGAGTCCCAGGAGTGAGTCTAGAGATGGCACTGAGATATTTAGTAAAGATAACAAGTGCGACTTGCTCTTTAATAGGAAAGGAAGTCCCTGTATTGAGGGGAGAGCTGACCCTCACTAAATACTAGGCTATGGGTAGAATCTCAGCATGGGTCTTCCTGTCTTTTCTGGCACCAGGGAGTATGGGTTTCTCTCTTTTCCATCAGAGGACCTGCTGGGTACACAGTATCAGCATCCTGATAGAAGGGGAGCCTTAACCCCCCCCCCCATAAGCCATGCATTGTTAGTTGGCAGGCTTTCTCCCATCTCTCCTCCCTCCCCTTCCCTCCGACCCTTCTGCTCTGTGAGCACCGGGTGTCCCAGGACAGTTGAAATCTGTGTAGTCACAGAGCTCTTTTGAATGTCTCCGTGCATCACAGCGGAGGACTGAGTCCACAGGTGCATTCGCAGTGTCTGGTTCTTCCTGTGAGGATGTAAGCAGTAAACCAACACCTCCCTGTGCCCAGAGTGGAGGAGGCACAGAAGGGGAAAACCGAGTCCCAACCTCTTGATCTACACAGCTCTGCTCACTCTAGCATGTAGCACAGCAATATGGCAATTCATAAAATGTGACATTTGTGTGTGAGGCACACTGCTGTGAGCCTGTCTCCGTCCATGATAAAGACTACAGCTGTCGGGCCCTACCTGCTCATGTCCCGGGCACGAGACAAATTATATTTTACACATTTGCTCTCTCCATTTCCAGCTTTCCTTTCCTTCCCTCTTCCCTCCCACCAGCTCAAGAAGAGTCCTCTTTAAGGGGAATAATTGGGTTGTTTTTCTCTTTAAGGGACTTGTCTTAGAATGTCAGATAATTTCTGTGTTTTTTTTTTTCTTTTCTTCTTCTTTTTTTTTTGTGCCAGTACTGGAGCTTGAACTCAGGACCCTTGGATTTTTTTTCACTCAAAGCTAGCACTCTATCATGTGAGCCACACCTCCACTTCCAGCTTTTTGTTAGTTAATTGGAGATAAGAATCTCTCGATTTTTCTGGCTTTAACCTATAATCCTCAGATCTCAGCCTCTTGAGTCGCTAGGATCACAGAAGTGAGTAAACAGTGTCTGCCTCTGTGAGCTACTAAGAAATGGAGATGTCTCTTTTTTTGTCTACATATACATTATATAACATAATTATATACAAAATGTGTGTATGCTTTACATCTATATTTAAAAGATTTTTTTTTAAACTGACTTTGCTTTTGAAACTTTTCAGCAGGCGTTTTGCTTCAGTTAATCACGTTTCTATTGCAGCCTGGGGACTTTTAAAACACTTCTAGAACCCCCTATCTTGCTCCCAGAGGCTTAGGCATTATTTGATAATTAGCCTTCACAATTATGTTATACATTTTGGAGAGAACTGTGGGCTGGGGAGGGTGGGAGGAAGAAAGTTGTGTGTGTGTTCGTTAATGTGGGAGGAATGGGGTATTATCTGGGGATTGGAGGAAGGCTGATGAGGGAAGGAAGTTAGCTCTGTCAAAATGGTGTGGGTTGCCAGTTCTCAGTGGAACCCTTACTTAGGACATGGGGGAAGGGGGAGGGGGGCATTGGAAACTTTCTCGCCTTTCCTAATTAAAATGATGGCAGAAAACAGGATCCACCCAAAGGCCAGCTACATGCCACTTGAAATGAAATATGCTTTGTTACACTTTCCATTTCTCAGGACCCACAATGGAAACAAGAGACAGAATACTTGTTAAAATTTTGGATGGAGTCTTTTGGTGTTTACCCAACTGTGACTTTGATAGAACAAAGGAGTCCTTGCTAACTAGACAGTTTCTCCCCCTTTTTTCTGCCTGGTGTTCATAGCTTCTGCCTCTCAACACCCAGGCACTTACATAGGCAAAATGTGTTCCCTATACTCTTCAAGTCTATTGCTCAGGCTCTTTCTGCCTTACTGGAGCAAGTCAGTGCTGTCAGCATTTTTCTCTTGTCAAATGTATTTTGTTTTCAAATTCTGAAACTTTTCTTCTTTAAATATAATTTTAAAAAGTTGATTTCAACTACATACTCATGTAGCTGATTTTGAGAGATAGAAAGAAAATAAGAGTAAGGGATGTGCACCGCACTGTTTGTGCTTTGTGTGCGCACGTGAGTATGTGTGTGTGTGCGTGCATGCGTGGGCACATCTACACATAGGAAATGTGAAGGTGGTTACTGTCAAGAATGACTTTGGGAGCTGGGAGTGGTTGTGCATGCCTCCAATCTCAGCCATAGAGTTAGCATAGATAAGAAGGTCCTGGTTCAAGGCAGAAAATGAGATTCTATCTGAAAAACAGCTAAAATGTAAAGGGCTGGAGGTATGGCTCAATTCTCCGGCTAAGTTATCCAACTCACAACATGATGGCCACAGGCTCAGATGTGGCTTCAGAGAAGGAAGCCTGGGAATTTGCAGGTCATGGAGATAACTGTAGATTCAAATGAGTCTGTATGTCAGTTTCTATGACAGAAGGAGGTTCTGGATAACATCTGAGGACCTTTGGGCCCTTCTGGGCACATTACCCTCCTGACCTCAGTGGTTGGCAGTTAGTGAGACCCTTGTCAATGAATGAGGAAGTTGTTAACTACCAATTCATTTACACAGGGTGAAGAGCAGATACATGGACTAGAAATAAATCAGTCTAGAGAGAGTTAATTTCTGCCGTCAGCGTTCATAGGAAGGATAATATATGCTGGGAAAGGGAAGCTTTAGCCTTTCCCTTTTGAAACCCCCCAAAAAAGATTTGTCTGAAGCATGGATTTAAATGGGCAGCATACAGGTGTTTTCAGAACCATTCCAGCCCTGGAGAAGGCCTCAGGGCAAACCAGGGAAGACGGTGCTGGGTAATGAGAAATTCTCCTCTGCTACTCTGTGTGCTTCAGTGGGAAAATGCAAATCACCTCATTTCTGCTTTTGAGGGCAACTTCAGATAAAGGGGTCCCCAGGCAAAGAAACCCCTTCCATGTGCCTGACTGTCTTTCCCACTGTGGCTCCTGTGGTGCAGGAGCAGTAGGGGTGAGGAGGACATTGTGGAGGGGCTGCCTGGGAGTCAGGGGAGGATGGGTAGCAATAGGAGGAGACGGAAGGGAGCTTGGACATTTGTGTCTGGGGCAACTTTGTGGGAAAGCTTTTGAACTAGGAGGCAGAGCTCTCTCCAGCTCAGTCTGTGTCAGCCAGCCACAGCTGTGGTGACCTTGAGAAGGGGGTTGGATCCACAGCAGTCAAAACTGGAGTGAACCGTGTTGAAAATGGCAGTCGCACCAGCTAACTTTTGTAAAACAGTAGGGATTAGATGTGAGCGAGTTGTCTGTGGGGAGGAGGTGGACAGTAGGATTAGAACCCAGGCTCCCTGGCGTCCAGAATGAAACACTTGCCATTTGCCTGCATACCCTTGCTGAGTAGCAGCACACAGGGCTCTCTACATTCCATAATTTAGATGGAAACTCTTGGGTGTGCCTCAGGGCTCAATTAAGATTTTAAAGACCTGACTATCTCAGAAATTACACCGCCCTCTCCCGACTCTCAATGTAGGTAATTGAAAATACAAAAGCAATGCAGAATCATGACAGACTTGTGAGGAAGTGGGGGAAGGGATGAATATTTCCCATGATGACTACAATGAGGACTTCCAAACAGCAAATACGTCTAACATTTTGCCTTATATTTGGTACCCATGTTTTACTAGGACCCCTGGCGCAGACTTTTCTTTGTCTCTTTGATTTTGATTTGGGAATCTGGTTTATGGCTTTGAATGTCTGATATTTTTGTTGTTGTTGTTGTGGGGCTTGAACTCTGGGCCTGAGCACTTTCCTTGTGCTCTTCAACTCAAGGCGAGCATGCTACTACTTGAGACACAGTGCCACCTCCGGTTTTCTGGTGGCTAATTGGAGATAGGAGTCTCAAAGCCTGCCCGGGCTGGCTTTAAACTGCAGTCTTTGGATCTTAGCCCCCTGAGTAGTTAGGATTATAGGCTTGAACCACTGACACCTGGCTGAGACTTATTTATTTATTTATCATATATTTTTAATGTAAAGATACTGTACAGAGGGGTTACATGAGTAAGGTAATGAGTATATTTCCTATTGAGCATTGTTACCCCTCCTTTGTTTTTCCCCTACGATCCTTTCCCTTCCTTCCCCACCTCCCCAACTGCTCCTTTCCCTTCCTGAAGTTGTAGTTTGTTTTCAACATAGTGTTTTGTACTTCTCATTGTTACAATGGGTCAACCTGTATCCTTATTTCAGCATTTTGTTATTTCCCTTCCCCTCCCCAAATGGGAAAAAAGTATATACAAGATGCAGGGCACCAGAATTAAATTCAATGAAAATAGGGGTTATAACATGGGGAAGAACAAAAAAAAACAAAGAACAAAAGAAACAAAAAATTTTCACATAGTACATTATAAGTACATTAAAAACAACAGCAAGAAAGATAAAACTTCTTGTGTCCCTATCAGGGTTCATTTCACTTAGCATCATCTTATATGGTCATATGTACATAGCTTATGACCTTTTGTGCTTGTCCTATACATGTACTAGTAATTGCAAATAAGGGAAACCATGGGACCTATGTTTCTTTGGGCCTGGCTTACTTCACTTAATATAATTTTTTCCAAGTCTTTCCATTTCCTAACAAATGGGGCAATGTCATTCTTTTTGATGGAGGCATAGAATTCCATTGTGTATATATACCACATATCGAAGATTAGGTGGCTGTAGGTCTGTGGGTTCATTTCTGGGTTTTCAGTTCTATTCCATTGGTCCTCAGGTCTGTCCTTGTGCCAGTACCAAGATGTTTTGATTATTATGGCTTTGTGGTAGAGTTTGAAATTTTGGTATTGATGTTCTTCCAGCACTATTCTTTCTGTTAAGCATCATTTTTCTATTCTTATATTGTTCCATATGGAGTTTTGGATTGCTTCTTCTATTTCATTGAAGAATGAGGTTGGAATATTGATAGATATCACATTGAATTTGTAGATAGCCTTGGAAAGTATTGTCATTCACAATGCTGATCCTTCCAATCCAGGAGCATGGGAGGTTTTCCCACTTCCTAAGTTCTGTTTTGATTTTCTTTTTCAGTTTTTAATGTTTTCATTATAGAGGTTATTCACTTTTTAGTTAATTCCCACATATTTTTTGTGGGACTATTACAAAAGGAGTTGCTTCTTCTCACTAATTTTAATTTGAAGTCTATTTTATCTGATACTAGGATTGTAACTCCTGTCTGTTTATAGGGGTCATTTGCTTGGTATATTTTATTCCAGCCTTTCACTTTCAGAATGTCATCTTAACCAAGTTGCCTGAATTTTTCCTCTCTGACCAAACTCTCTGTACTATGATGGCACACTTGGTGTGACTCTCTAGCCTTGGGCTTTTCACTGGAACACTAAAACTGGTTTCTATGGGAGAGCTTGTGTAGCCTCCAGCTTCTGTGCCATGTTCCTCCGGACTCCTCAAGAACTTTATTTTCAGTGCTAAATTACTAATTTCCCAGCCTTTTCTGTCACGGAAAAGTCTCTTGCTTTGGAGTTTTCCAAGCAGATTCTACAAATAAATATGGTGGAATTTGAGACTTATTTTTGAGTGAATTCAGGAGAAGCTTGTATGAAGATACAGTTGGAGCAGTTGTCTTGGGTTGTTTTTATACAATGTGATTTTATATGGTGCTAGCACATTCGAGTATGAATGTGTGTTTATATAAGTATGTGTGTATAATTGTGCATATTATAAATACAGATCTGGTTTCATTTTTTTAGAGTGAAATAATCCAGTGAGTGTTAAAATTGGCAGCTCTGGTTTTCCAAATAATATAGCATGAAAAAGATCTTTCCCAGGGCCTGTACTCAATTTGTGAGTTATTTTATTCTTTATTGTTACTATTATTATTATTATTATTACTATTTTGTGATACTGGATTTTGAATTCAAAGACTTATACTTACTTGGAAGGCACTTACTCTACCAGTTGAGCTATACCTCTAGCTGTATTTTACTTTAGTTTCTTTTCACATAAGGGCCTTACATTTTTGATAATGGCCAGCCTCATTCCACAATCCTCCTTCCTATGCCTTCTGTGTAGCTGGAATTATAGGTACACATCACTGTACCTAGATTGCTGGTTTAGTCAGGGTGTTGCCAATGTTTTGCCTGAACTGTCTTGGAGTCTTTGTCCTCTCCATCTCCACTTCTTAAGTAGCTGGGATTATAGTCATGTACCACCAGACCTGGCTGGTTACTTTTTCCAACAAGTAAACAATACCAGTTCATATGAGTCTCAATCTAAACTTAAAAAAGTTTGAGATGGAAGCGTTTCTGGGACCTGAATTTCTAATGAAAATTGTAAGACAGGGGTCAAAGAATGGGTGAATTTGGGTTGTATTGATGTTTATACTTGGCTTTTTAGGAACAAGTTCTAAATAACCCTCAACTTTTTCTTCAGTGAACATGGCATTTCGTATGGTTCTTATTTATCATTCACACATCTGTGTGTATAATTTTATGTTGATAGCCTTTTTGATTTGGAGATTATCTGTTCAGGAGTTTGGTACATTTGTCTTGGTATATAATTCATAACTAATTTAGGCCCAGATAAATATAGTGGGACTTTGGTTTGTCTGAAGACAAGTTCTTGTATGTCAACGGGCAGTTATTCAACCTTCTGTGAATTCCAGAAGTGATGGGTGGGAAGAATTCACCTGACTTTTGTCCTCCCCTGCCAGTGCTTTTCTCAGATTTGCTGCATGTTGAGTCTCAAAAAAAGTCATAGTAATAATCAACTAATGGGTACTGAAACAGTAGTTAAGTCAGTGATTCTCAGAGGTGGTGATTATACCTCTCATGTCTACTCTACAATCCAAGGGATGTTTGGTAATAGCTGGATGCAATTTTGGTTGTTGAAATTTGGGTACAGAGTTTGATTGCTCTTGTCACCTAGGGGCTAGAGGCAAGGGTGATGCTAAAGAAAGTATAATGCACAGTATACATCCTGCAAAGAAGTATCTACCCCAAATGTGAATTGCACTCAGCTTGAAGACCCCCTGATCTGTGCCAGGCTCATATCTCAAGGCTCCAAAGGAATAAGTACAACTGTTTACCTGCTGGTTCTATCTTAAAGATGAAACAGTAAAGTAAGTCAGGTGCCGGTGGCTCACACCTGTAATCCTAGCTACTGAGGATGCTGAGATCTGAGGACTGTTGTCTAAAGCCAGCCCCATCAGGAAAGTTCATAAAATTCCATTTTCAGTTCATCACCAAAAAGCCAGAAGTGGAGGTGTGGCTCAAGTGGTAGAATGCTAGCCTGGAGTGTGCAAGCTCTGAGGTTTAGGCCCTGAGTTCAATCCCCCCCTCTCTCCCTCTTCCCTCCTCCCCCCTTCTTCCCTCCCTCTCTTTCCCTTCCTTGCCCTCCCCCTTTCCCCCTCTCTTTCCCTTTTTCTCTCCCTCTCTCCCCACCAAGTTTCAGATGTGGCCCTCCATGTGAGACAGGTCTGGCTACATAGAGGTCCTCAGCTTTGAGCATCACCCTGAGCTCTAGGCCTTCCTACCCCTTTTTGACTCACCTCCCAAAGAGTGACCTGATGTTTCTACCTGATGCACATATGCAAGTGAATTGTTCTTATATTACAGAGAGACAGCATACCTAAGTTTTCTAGTCTCTCACTAAGTTAAGGAGTATGGGCTGAAATTACCTCTGGTGTAAAATTTGATCTGAGACAGCACTATTTCCTTTCTTTCTTTCTTTCCCTTATCCATTTGTTTTGATTTTCTTCTATCAGAATAGTCTCCATCTCTTTCTGTCCCCCATCCCATTCAGAATCCTCCAGTCATTGCTGACCTCGCTCATTATTGGCCGAACTGGATGGTTGTCCTTGGGGCTGCAGGTGCCAGTTGTGACCTTCCAACCAGAGAAGAGGACATTTTCTTCCCAAACTATATGATTCCTGAGATTCACTTTCAAATTCTTTTGATGGAATCCTCCAGAGGCAAAGAAAACAAACAAATGAGCCCAAATCCAGGTTTCCAGTTGTGCTAAGATATCACAGGAAAGCTTTCCCTTCCACACTGGCCTTCTGAGGAACTCCTTTATCAAGAGAGAGAAAAGCATTCCTGGCGATCTCATTAGGTAAATTACTCTCAGATTAACATATTTTATTAATTACCTATTATGGGACTCCAAAGCTAAACAATCATAAAAACAACAAAAAGAAGTAAATATAGTTCCCAGTGACTAATAGATGCCCTGAAAGGCATAATCAGTAAAATCAATTATATGCATTATTATAATGAAAGGTACAGTTAGTGCTTTAAAAAAATAATTAGGTTATTGGCTAAGAGGAAACTACCCCCTTCCATTACCCTGGAGCAAGCCCTGGAGGCTTCACTCAAAGGCTTTTAGTAGAGAAATCATTGGTTTTATTGGCCAGGCAAATTAGTGAGCCCATTAGCTTCACCAGTGGGGCACCCTGGTTTTCTTAAGCCACCAGGTGCTTTTGATCTGATTGTACATTTTCTCAAGTGGAAAAAATATAAGGTTGGAATAACACATCAAAATGTGTGTAGAAGCAATGCTATTAAAATGTTTTGTGAGGATAGGAACTGAAGAAAAAGAGGGAAAAATAGATGGTGACAATCTGTGTGTGTGTGTGTGTGTGTGTGTGTGTGTGTGTACACGCATGTTGGTGCATGTATGTGGTGTGTGTTATATATGGTTTGTGTGCTCACGCATGTACCTGTGTAGTATACTTCCAGACAGCATTTCCAAACCTTTGTCTAGAATGCAACTTGCCTGTCTTGCTTTGTATGTAAAAATATTCCATTTAAACCTATAATGAAGCCACTTCCGTAGTGCTAATAAATAATATATGCAAAGTTTTCTTTTTTTCTTATCAATATAAAGAGATGTGGAGTTGTGAGGCTGGAGAAAACTCGCATTAGATAACGTAATGAAGCAGGAATTAGAACAGCGTAGGTCCTCTGGCCATTATAAATGAGGACGGCAGCTACCTGGAGAATGGGAAAACTGATGAGTACAGTCTGTTGGGGAGAGAAGGAGGAAAATTTCCCTTAGGAGCACATTTCAAATTACTTATTTATGAACTGATGAACTGGGAGACCACCTATGGAGACATGGGCGTAAGCAGGCTGCTGGAGACAGCGACAGAACTCCAGCTAATTGTGAGTCTGTTTGCTGTTAGAACTCCTGCTCTCCAGCTGGGCTACAGAGGCAGGAAATTGAGGTTCTGACTACAAGTTACACTTTTCCTTTTTCTTGTCCACGTAAATATATACATGCATATTTTAATCTACTTGAATTGTTTCGTAAAAACCTGGGGAAAAATTCTGCTACAGTTGGCAGGAGAGAGGCTGGACAGGGGAAGAGGTTTGGTGTCAGGTGGTTTACAGGTCATACTCCACACACTGGGCCTGGAAGAAAGATGGAATTGTTGCTCTTCCATCAGCTCTCAAAAGGCTACCGGATCAGATCACAGGAGCAAGCCACTCTCCTCCTCTTCCTCCCCCCCCCTTTTCCTGGACAGCATCTTCCCCTTTCCTCTCAGCATCTCTATTGCCATGGTGACAGTGGCATCATGGACGGTCTCCTCTATGCTGGGCTTTTTGTGGTGCTTGGTGTGAGTGATCTCATTTGATCATGGAACCATTATTATTGCCATCACTGACATGGAATGAGAAGGCCACGAGTCCAAGGCCACACGTCCTCAGACTCCAAAACACCTCCTGGATGACTACAGATGTTTACTGGATCTCTGTGCAAAGTGAAGTCTTAATCTCATCTTGATAGTTGGGTCATCCTGGCACACCAGATAGGTACATTTGTTGGTTTGGCAGTGCTATCACGGCCAGAGCTAGGTGGGGCTAGGAGGACTTGGTGGAAAGCTGGCACATCCAAGATTCAAGGCTGACTTCAACACTGCCTAATACGTTACCTCTGGAAAGCCACACTTGCTTTTGTAACTTCCATGTCTTTTGCTGTGGGGTACAGAAGCCTCTGGCTTTGCTTAGGAAAACCACATAGGGAAATGGCCCTGAAATCACATTTTGAAGAGGTTAGAGGGCTTCAAATCACACTAGAGTCCCAACATTACATCAGCAAATGTATAGTAATGATGGCAAGTGCTTACACAGTATTATTGAGTATTCTTGTTAAGACACTGATTTAAATACTGGAAGTGCTCATTTCACTGGGTCTTGTAAACAAAGGTTCTGAATTGGTAGGGTGTCATACTTGGATCAGTCTTCTGAAAGGGGCCTAGCATTTGCATTTTGTACTGGGTCTAACAAATTATAGAATTTTTTTCTTCACTATTTCTGCTTTGTAGCCCAAACATGTTAAACCCTTAATAGTGAATCTATCATAAATGGGGTCTCTTAGAGGAATAAAAGTTTTAAGTATTTATCAGACTTACCAGTCAGTTCTATCTGAGTCTTGCTCAGACAGAAAGGGTAAGAAAGTAGGCCAGAATAACCAAATAACCTCAGCAAGCATTGCAGTCACAACAGCCACAAGAGTTATGATGACAATGTTAGCACAGTAAGCCTGCAAATTTAGTACACATGGGGTTGATAAGCATGATAAAAATAAGTAAATCAAATGAAATTCCAACGACAAAAAATTTTAATGCCTGCATGCCCACCCTGCAGCTCAGTTGATGCTAGAATCTGCCTTGTGTTTTCTATCCTCAGTTGTTTTAGAGCCATTGTGGGATGTGCTGAGTGTTTCCTTGCCCCTAATTTTGTGAAAATCTGTCTCCTAACAAATCAAGTGGTGCTTCCAAAGCAAGGTAAACGTGAATGGGCTTCACAGAAGTGACCAACTATAAGTTTTGGATTTGTCAAAAGGGTGACATGTCTTTAGTCAAGTGGAGAGGTAGTATGGGGAAAATGAGATTTTAAAAAATTGTTGCTAGGTATTTTTTTCCTGTCCATTTCCAAATATTTTTGATGTCACCTGGAAATAGCTACACTCTTTTACAAAAGAAATTGAATTTCATAAGTCACAAAAGTAACTGACAAAACTGACTGTCCAGAACGAAGGGAACGAAGGCTCTCTCGAGTTTGTGCGATGAGTCCCTTCCTCCACTCGTGGCCCTGACATCTTTTCAGGCCATGGCTGCATTCCTTTGTTTTAATCTAGCGAGGTAGGCACCTGGGCTTTGAGTGCAGTGACTATTTAAGCATCCTTTTAGATAACTCTAAATGCCTCTCGGATAGGGGCAGCTCACCTCAAGCCTGCCTCTTGGTATGCCTGTCTGTCTACTCCAGAGTGTTGATTGTGGAGCAACAGGGCTCCTGAATTATAATTTCTTCTACGAGGTTGAAGAGTCTGGTTCTCAGTGAGTGTGTGTCTCTTTCTGAGAGCTGCCACTGTGTGCGGCGACGGATGATGACAGGTTGGTTTAATGCAGCTCTTGCCAAGATTAAGGGGTTGTCAGACACGTATCACAGGAGACTGAGGGATTGCTCTGAATAGTCATTCTGAATTGCTAACTAAAAGAGAGGTAGCACTCAGGTGGGGGTGGGCTTTCTCACGTTTGAAGAGCTGCAGAGCAGCCCTTAGTAGAGCTGATATCCCTCCTCAGTCAGAGGGCATGTGAGGTGCCCTCTGGTGTGCCTCCGACCCGTGACTATGGGTCCCTGGAGGCTCCAGGTTTGGATGCAAAAATACATGCTCACAAACATAAGACTTACTTTTTTCCTTTAAAATGGTACTGGTCCTGGGACTTGAACTTAGGACAAGGGAGTGGGTAACAATGTTTGACAGTTACTCATGTAACTGTAACTCCTCTGTACAGCATCTTTACAATAAAATAACATTAAAAATGATGCTAGTACTGGGACTTGAACTCAGGGCCTCAGGCTTTCACTTGGCTTATTCACTCTAGACTAATGCCTTGCTGCTTGAGTCACACCTCCACATCCAGCTTTTAGCTGGTTAATTGGAGATAAGTCTTAAGGGATTTTCTACTTGGTTTGTCTTTGAACTCTGATCCTCAGATCTCAGCCTCCTGAGTAGGTAGGTTTATAGGCACGAGCCACCAACACCTAGCATGATTTTCTCTTTATTTCTAAGAAGTAGAACTATAGCTTTTTATCATAATCTTAAGGGTTTCTAATCCCCAGATAGTGGCTTACATTGTTCTAATCCGTGTTAACCAGTGCTAAAGACACAGCTCTATAAGTTTATAGGAATTTAATATAAGCAGACATTAAAGAGTTTAGAGATGATATGAGTGTACATGATTTTCAAAGCTGAGTCTTGCTATAGAATTATTGAAAATATGGTATAGCCATCCCTATTTCTTCTCTCATTTATGCAATATCTCTATCTCTGTATATGCTATCTATGTATATAGATACCTATCTATCTATGGCCAGAAAGTGTTTATCCTGTGTCAGAGACTAGTTGGAGAGTATGTTGATCATGAAGATTCTGGTAGAGTATCACTTCCCTTGGAGAATAAAAGAACACTTTAGTACAGTTAAATGTTCCAACATAGCATAAAACATGCTGTTTGATTATCCAACATTTTGTTAATATAATAGTTATTAAACCACTATCATTACCAGGGTCTTGGGGATAGCAATGAATCACAAACAGGCACAATCTCTGCCATCATTGAGTTCACTGTCAAATGGGGTACATATGAGCCATTAAAACACACTGAGATGTAAAAAGGCAGTAGTCATGTATTTAACATGCACCTTGGACTCAGGAACAGTGTAGACTCAAACACCAGTTTAAATGCATATAAATAGGATGCAGTTATTGTGGAGTCATAGGTTTTGTGAATGCATTCCCTGTGTAGAAGAAACTTGAACATTGTGGTTAAGTTTTATGTCATCTTGCTTATCGGCAGGCATATTGACTTGCTGAGAACAGAGTGAATAGAGATGGGTGGTATTAATAAGTCAGAGCTGGGGATATAACACAAGTGACAGAGTTCTTGTTCAGCATGAACCAGGCCCTGGGACTGATCCCCATCCCTGAAGAAAAACATCTCAAAGGTGGCCTTGCAGCCTTCTCCTTCCCTGTGATGTGGACCACATGTTCCAGATGGCAAAGCACCAAGACAGAAGGGCTACCTGAAGTCCTTTGGATTGTGATGGGAATGGCAACTTGAGTTGAAAACTGAATATAAATGATACTATTTTCAAGACCTCTGTAAAATAATAAAACTATTATTCTTTCACTGGTGAAAGATAGATGGCAATGGTCATATTCCTCTAACTTCTCTCACTTTCTCTTTTATTTTTACCTTTTGCAAGTGGACAAAATCCTACTACAGCAGAAAAAAATCTTGAGAAGGACACATCTAGGATTTTGGTGGGAGATTGTTCAGGCCCAATGTCTACATATATCAAAGGGTCATCCTTTAGCTATTCCTTTGTGCATCTCTTAGCTACTTGTCCTTTCTATTGGATTTATTTGAATGCGTACTGCCTCTTTATGGCGATCACTTGGTGCTCTAAGCTATGTCCTACTAGTCAGGAAAGTGAAATGCTTCTCAAAAGAAAACCAGTGGGATCTTATTCAAAGGGGGTATTTATTAGATGTTTACTAGAGTCAGGTATACTAAAAGGCAATTTTTTATTGTTATTGTAAAGATGACATACAACAGGGTACATGGGTTACAGTTACATTAGTCAGGTAATAAGTACATTTCTGTTTGAACAGTGTCACCACTTTCCTCATTTTTCCCAGTTTTCCCCTTGCACAAGTTGTATAGTACATTTTCAGCATAGTGTCTAATGAGTATCACTGCTGCATTTGCACACCCGTTGTCACACCACTTGTGTGCTTCCCCTTCCCCTCCCCAAAACAGAGAAACTTCTAGGACAAAGGGTAAAGAAATATAAACAGCGGCAAAGGAGAAAAAAAAGCAAATTTGTTTTTGTTATAATAAAAGGCAATTGCATTATTCAGGATTCTTTGGAGAGAACTAGAAGCCTGGTCAGATGAATGGGTGGATGGATGGATATTTAGATAGATATATAGATGGATGGGTATATGGATGGATGGATATATATATAGAGAGATAGATAGATAGATAGAGATAGAGAGATAGATAGATAGATAGATAAATAGATAGATAGATAGGAAGGAATTCCTTGGAGGAATTGGTTCATGTGATGGGCTTCCTGAAAGCTGGAAGATGGCAATATGGATCAGCTGATGTCTGAAAACCAGAGAGAAGCTGGTGATGTGGAAGGTTAGGCTAAGGCCCCAAAACCTGGTGTGTGTGTGGGCCTCTGTATAGTTCCCTGAGTCCAAAGGTGTGCAAGAACAGGAGGTTGTTCCAGCTCTGTGCTCTTTGAGTGTATGTGTGTGTGTGTGTGTGTGTGTGTGTGTGTGTGTGAGAGAGAGAGAGAGAGAGAGAGAGAGAGAAAGAGAATATGAATGAATGAACAAATATATTTGCCTTTCTTCAGCATTGACGAATGCTTCCCTATAGCAAGAGCATGGTTCTCCATCCTCAGTCCATTAATTCAAACAAATACCTGTGTTTTCCAGAAGCATCCTTGTAGACATACATAGAAATAATGCTTTACCAGCTATCTGGGTATCCTTTACTGTATCTAAAAACATTGCAGTAAGATTAACTGTTTGCTGTTGTGTTAAGAGATAGAACAATTATTTTTTACATTTTGTCTCATGTATCTTCCAACACTCCTAGGAGGTAAATTCTATTACTTATGGAGTAATAGCAAGGGATCATTGGTCACTTTCCATAATGTAAATTTGATGTAAATGAATATATATATATATTAGTGTAAACTGATTGTAAGGATAACTCTACTTATCAATAATCTAATTTATCTTGTAATAAACTAACAATGAAATTCCAAGGCAGATAATTATATCTGGAATAAAAATGTTTTTGTAGTAACTCAGGCTAATGAACAGACAGAAATATAAGGTTTACACTATATTATTTGTGGAAAGATATATAAAACTAAACCTGAGCCATCAATACAACTGTTAATTCATGATGCTGACAACACAGGAAAGCTTTCTGTGTTGTCTTACCAAAGAGGAAACCTGAATTGGATGCTGAGGCTGCCAAAACAAAAATAAAAGCCATATATCACAAATAATTCAAATTCTCCCTTCTGTTCCGACTCATACAGTCTTAACATTTCAATATCCAAGGGGGAACCTTGGATACTGAACACCTAAATTCACCCCTTCAAATGACTTGGCACACTTTGAAGTTGCTCATAGCTCATAGACATAGAAAATGTCAAACTGGGTCAGTCAGCAAACTGGCCAAGAGATGGGGACAGCTGGAGGGCCACTTAATGAATGCAGGAGAAGAAATTGCAAATAGGGCAGTTTTTTCCCATGCTCTGGCAAGGAGACACATGAAGGGCATTCTATCCTTAGATTTTTTTTTTGCCATCCATGTCCCCTCTGATTTCCTGTTTGGAGAATTGAGTTCAGTGACACTTTGATTAATGCAATTCCTGTTTTCACTGAGAGAGCAGTAGTGTTTCTGGAGCCATGTATTAGATGCCTTCCCAAGCTCAACTTCAGAATTCCAGCAGAGGACTAATGCTGGTCATGGCAGAGATACACAGCTTCCTACTAGAATTTTATTATTTTCAGTCCATCGTGTTCAACCAGCCCTGAGAAGCAATTGCCTAGCTACAGACTACATTTTCCAGTATCCTTAGCATCCACATGTGGTCGCATGACTAACTCCCCAAATGAGTATAAGAAGAAGGCATTGTATCTAGATCTCCTAAGAAGTCAGTGTGCTTTTTCTGCTCTCCCTTTTCCATCTATTGCCCCAAAACAGAGGCCTATAAGAAGATGCTGTGGAGCTAGAAGACAGAAGTGACCTAGCTTGGTCCCAAATCACATGGAGGAAAAAAAATGTCTAAGTAGGATTATTGCATGGAAAATGAATTTGTATTTTGCATTTAGTAAAACTACCTAAACATTGTGGTTTATTGGGATTAGTAGGTTGGTCAGCCTTATTAATGCATCTGCTTATTCTCAAATTAGTGGTAGTACATGTGATTATCTTGTTTTCATGAGTGAAAGAATATATTTAAATGAGTGGGTACTATTGGTTGACATCTATAATCCTAGTTACTCGGAAGGTTGAAAGCTGATAATTGGTATTTGAAGTCAGCCTGGACAGACTCATCTCCAGTTGCCTAGCAAAAACTGGAAGTGGAGACATGTCTCAAATGGTAGAGGGCCAGCTGTAGTGAGAACAGGAGGCCTGAAATTGAAGCCCCAATACCAGAACTAAAAAGAGTTGTTATTCCCTCAGGATTTCTATAAAATTTAGTGTTCCACAGAGAGTTTTGAGCCTGTTATAAAATAAACTAGAGCCATTAAACATAATTTAATATCCCTTTGAAATGACAAATACCAGCCACTAAAAACAGTTAAGTAAAAAAGACATAGCCCAGAACATAACTCCAGGAATCCCTGTTTCCAAACTTTTTTGTCCTTGATGGACAGTATCTTGAAATTAATCACAAGTCTTGGCACATGCAAATACAATTAAAATCATGTTACAATCATCAGTATTTAGGTTTGATGAATTTGACTGTGTGCTATATTAATAAAACGATCTTCTAAACATTTATGCCATACCTATTGTATTCAAATTACAGTATTTGATTCCTCCCATTCATTCAACAATTTTAAGCATGTATAATATATAACAAATATATTTATAACATATATAACATGTATTACTATGTAATATGTTGTACATAATTTATTATGTGTACATAATGTGTGTGTATATACACACAGACACATATGCACACACACACACACATACACACACACAAAATGTTCCTTCTGGTCCCCCCTTTTATTTACTGATTATCTCCCACAGGCCAGGCACGATGATAAGTCAGCATTGGGAAAATGAAGTCTTCTGGTTGCCATGTTGAAAACAGAACTATGATGCTAAGCACAATTAAAAAATTAGGATACAATATCTCACACATTTGGAGAGTGAATTTGTCACAGGAATGTTCTAGTCTGTTACTGTGTTTCCTATTGGTGACTGCTCCAGTAAGTTCCCCAGCTCTTTCTAGACATATCTGAGGAGCCATGACCTGCTAGGCTCCTGCAAGTCTGACTCTGTTATCTCTGCATGATAGAGTTTCATGTTTCTGGTTATTCATTACTGACTAGCAACAGTTTTCTAAACTTGTTATTTGATGTCTTTTATTTCTTTTTCATAATCAGTCATGATATAAAGGACTCAGAAAATACTTTAGTGGTGGTCCATTAGAACCCTATTCCCTCATTGCCCCTCTGTGTCACGTTCTCTTGTGAAGACTTGTCACCTGGGAGCAAGTTCTTATTCTAGATCTGTGCTGTCCAACTTGGTAGCCACTAGCCACACATAGAGACCTAGATTTAAAT
>NW_012267500.1:1163315-1164522 GCF_000151885.1 Dipodomys ordii | reverse complement strand
AAATAAGGGAAACCATGGGACCTATGTTTCTTTGGGCCTGGCTTACTTCACTTAATATAATTTTTTCCAAGTCTTTCCATTTCATAACAAATGGTGTGGTGTCATTCTTTCTGATGGAGGCAGAGAATTCCATTGTGTGTGTGTGTGTGTGTGTGTGTGTGTGTGTGCGCGCGCGCGCGCGCGCATGTGCATGTATCACATTTTCTTGATCCTTTAATCTATTGAGGGGCATCTGGGTTGATTCCATGTCTTAGCTATGGTGAATAATGCTGCAATAAACATAATTGTGCTGATATCTTTAGTATGGCCTTGTTTGTGATCGTTTGGGTAAATGCCCAAAAGTGGTATTGCTGGGTCATAGGGGAGCTCTATGTGGTGTCTTTTGAGGAACCTCCATACTTCTTTGCAAAGTGGTTTAACAAGTTTACACTCCCACCAACAATGCGGTAGGGTTCCCTTCCCTTCTGTCCACATCCCCTCCAGCATCTGTTGTTACTAGAGTACTTGATTTTAGCCATTCTAACTGGGATGAGGTGGAATCTCAATGTTTGGATTTGCATTTCTTTTATGGCTAAAGAGGTTGAACATTTTTTCATGTGTCTATTGGCCATTCTTATTTCCTCTTCAGAGAAGTCTCTCTTTAAGTCTTTAGCCCAGTTATTAATTAGGCAGTTGTTTCTTTGAGGATTTGTTGTTGGGGGATTTAATTTTTTGAGGTCCAAGTATATTTTAGATATGAGACCCTTGTCTGTTGTATGGCTAGTGAAGATCTTCTCCCAATCCATGGGCTTTCTATTGATCTTACTAGTTATGTCCTTCACCATGCAGAAACTCTGCAGTTTCATGCAATCCCATTTGTCCAACCTTTCTTTGATTTGTTGTGTTTCTGGGTCTCTTTTAAGAAAATTTTGGCCTATGACAAGGAGCCCTAGAGTTTCTCCTACTCCTTTCTGTAATGTTTTCAGGGTGTCTGCTTTGATTTCGAGGTCTTTGATCCATTTGGAGTTGATTCTGGTGCAGGGTGATGCATAATGATCTAGCTTTAGTGTTCTGCAGGTGATTAACCAATTTTGCCCACACCATTTACTAAAGAGGTTGTCTTTCTTCCATTCCTGTTTTTTTTTAAATTTAATTTTATTTTATTTGTGAACATACTGTACAGAGGGGTTACAATTACATGGGCAGGATAATGCGTACATTTCTTACC
>NW_012267500.1:1110557-1159277 GCF_000151885.1 Dipodomys ordii | reverse complement strand
CGGAAGTGGCGCTGTGGCTCAAGTGGTAGAGTGCTAGCCTTGAGCTGAAGAGCTGAGGGACAGTGCCCAGGCCCAGAGTTCAGGCCCCACGACCGGATCCAAAAAAAAAAAAAAAGTTCTATTGGCTAGTGGTGCTCCAAATATGAAGGTGAATTTATTTAGAAGGAAGAGCAGGGAAGCCTCTGAGAGCAACATTTAGGCTATAATTTACTTTTCACTGTTTTTCTTTTTTCTTTTTTTGTCAGTTGTGGGGCTTGAACTCTGGGCTTGGCACTGTCCCTGAGATCTCCAGCTCAATGTGAACACTCTACCACTTAAGCCACAGTGCCACTTCTGGTTTTCTGGTGGTTTATTGGAGATAAGAATCTCACGGGCTTTTCAGCCTGGTCTGGCTTTGAACCGTGATCCTCAGATCTCAGCTCCCTGAGAAGCTAGGATTACAGGTGTGAGCCACCGGCACCTTTCTTGGTTTTTGTTTTTCTGAGAGGCTGTGAAGCCCTTAATGCAGGCTTACACCTCTTCATCTTTATATCTTTAACACTTAATATATAGTGTACTTACAAGAATATTGAGGAAAAAATGAAGGGAATATAGTTATCAAGATAATTTGGAGGGATTGTACAGAGGTGGATGCTGGTGTTTTTAATTTGTTGTCCATGTCCTGTGAGGGCTGTTTCTGGAGATAGAACCCAGTCAAATGATTTCAGGGCAGGAACGAGAGGCACAGAGATGCTGGGTACAAGATTTTATAACACCTAAAATTTCTTGATTGTATCAGAAGACTCTCTGGTTAATCTGATAAATTAGATTCGTCTGTGTGCATGTGTGTTGATGTGTTGGTACTGGGTTTGAACTTAGGGATTTATGCTCTTGTTTAGCTCTTTTACTCAAGGGTTCTGCTTTACTACTTGAGGTTTACCTTCACTTCTGAATTTTTGCTGATTAAATGGATAAAAGTATCTCTCAGATTAGTCTGTGTGTGGGGGCTGGCTTCAAACTGTGATCCTCAAATTGCAGCCTCCTGAATAGGTAGAATTACAGCTGTGAGCCACCAGCTCCTGAGCTAAATGACTTTTTTTTGCCTGTAGTGCTGGGGATAGAATCTGATACCATATGCATACTAGAGCAAGGTCTATCACTGAGCAATCCCCAGTGCTAAGTTACCCAAAGTGACGCCTTAGGTAAACTATTTTAAGACCTTTGCTAAATTTACATGTAGTAGCCACTTAATTATTGAACAAAATTTCATGATTATCTGTTTAGCTCTTATCTCCTAGCCCTTCTACTCTTCAGGAGAGAGCAACCTCTGTGTGGAGAGTGGCTTTGGCTGTTTTGCTCATGGTTGTATCATTAGCAACTAGAACTACCTTAGCAACTAGCCTGATGTGTTTCGGTGCAGTAACTATTTCTGGAATAAATAACTTAATGCAAAGAGATACATAAAGGTGGAATTTGCCCACTGTGGCAAGATAGTGGGCAAAAGTACTTTGGGACAGGAGAGACAATTTTGTGGGCTGTCAAATAACCTCTTAAAAGGGGCCACTGACTTTGCAGATGCTCAGCACTAGGCCAAGTCTCGTAAATGATGTACCTCAATTTGAAATTTAAATCCCCCAGGACTCTAGGTGCATACAAGGCATAATACTAAATGGCTGATCACTTATGACATTTATTTCCCCACATGAAGAACCACAGGGCGGCATCTCTTGTCAGGAAGGAAACAGATTTGTCAGAAAGGAAACCAGCCATCAGATGCTCTTTGTATTTTTATGATTTATGTATTTATTGGATGTCCCTGCCACTTAACAGTCCCTGGTACTTTTCTGCATTTCATAGACAAAAGGCAGACACAGCCATTGTGGATTATGGAGTGAAGAGGTACAAACAAAATAAAATCCATAAATCCCACAGCACATCATAAAATCATCAGATACTCCGGAAGCTGTACTCAGCCTCCCTAAGTCATCAGATACCAAAAGGGAGCATTCTGAAGACTTGAGCTTTATTCCTGGTCCTAGCTAGATGTCATGACCTTGGGTTAATTTCTTAATCTCTCCTAGTCTCACTGTGCTTATCTCTAAAATAGATATAATAATAACAATGTCTGGCTATTCCCAGTAGTTCATAGCCACTCCAGAGGCTAAGAACTTGAGGATCTCTGTTTGAAGCCAGCACTGGTAGAAAAGTCCTTGAGTCTCCATCTCCAGAGGAACCAGAAAAAACTGGTCTGGAGACATAGTTTAAGGGGTATAGTACCAGCTAGGAGCAACCAAACCAAATAAGAAGCTCTGATTTCAAACTCTAGTATTGGCACAAAATAATAGTAACAATAATTGTATTAATTGGAGCATCAAATGCTTATGACTTAATCATAGGATTTCCTGAATGTAACAGACCAGCACTAAAATCAGTAGTAAAATTCAATGTCTGTATGAATTTGAATTTCTTTTTCTTTCTGATGTGGGGCTGCAACTGGTGTTTGCTATCGCTCTAGTAACTTTAGCTATGATCTTTTCCCTGCTTGGAAAATCATTTCCTTTCCAAATAAATTCTCATTTGTTCAGATATTTATTCATTTAGATGTGTAATGGTCATGTAGCAAAATCTAGAACTGCAAGTCGAATTCAGGTAGTGGGATTCTGAAGCCCTGCTCACCATCACACCACTGTCCGGCCTCTTGAAGTGACTCACCCATGCAGGTAAGAGTGTAACAGAGGATTGAACTTGGGGATACACAGAAGGGATGCCTTTTTGTCTTTAATATTTCTAGTAATAGATGATCTTAGATTAAGTTTCAGAAATAGGTCTTTGTTACAATAGTTACTGAATCTTAGTGGACAGGACTTTCAGAACATACATGTCAGGCCTCATGGAGAATGAACAGCTAGTTCAAGTTGCCTGTCATATTTTCTAAGAGACAGGTTCTAAATGAACCATTTTTTTAAAAACCACCCAGTATGAGATGTCTGCTGGGTGGAGTTTCATGTCAAGTCAGTAGTTTTTATCTTCGTTCACATTCATTTCAAACATAAATAGTTCGTTTCTGGTGAAGACACCAGAGTGACTTCTAGACAGCAGTTGCACACTCAGTGCCTACAGCAGCCAACAGTTGACATAAACATGTCAGAGAATTGCAATAAGACCGTGGGGACAATTTTGAAGAGTCTTCAGCTACTTAGGTCCAACTGATTCTTGGTATGAAGACAGGTAAAATCCCAGTGATATCTAAATACTGGCAACTAAGGTAATAATAATAGCAGTAGTCTTTGGGCCAACAATATAGAACAGTTTTCCTAGCACCTCCATCTTTTTGTTTGTTTTTGTTTTTTGGGTCCGGTTGTGGAGCCTGAACTCTGGGCCTGGGCACTGTCCCTCAGCTCTTCAGCTCAAGGTTAGCGTTCTACCACTTGAGCCACAGCGCCACTTCCAGCTTTTTTCTTTTTGCTTATGTGGTGCTGAGGAATCGAACCCAGGGCCTCAGGCATGCAAAGCAAGCGCTCTACCACTGAGCCACCTTCCCAGCCCCCACCTCCATCTTTTTAAAGTGTAGCTACTGGCCTTTAAACTTAGAACCATGTGTTCTCACTTAGCTATTTTGACCAAGGCTATTTCTCTACCTCTTGAGCATACCTTCACTTTCAGCTTTTTCCTGGATAATTGGAGATAAGAGTCTCATGGACTTTTCTACCCAGTTTGGCTTGGAACTTTGATCCTTACTAGATCTCAACTTCCTGAGTAGCTAGAATTATAAGCATGAGCTACTGGCACCCAGCTATACTATATTTCTTTATTAAAGAGAGACATCTGGGTTTTCAGACAAAGCTTTGCAATTAGCTTCTCTGAAATACTTAATGCAACATTGAAGAATCACTTAGAGGTCAAATTGGCTTGCCCTGAATGGCCACATCTGATATGTCCAAAGACTTTCCGGTTTTAAAGGCTGCCAATTCTCCTTCATCCTTTGCTCCATTGAAAGTTCTGAATACCTCTCTGTGTCTGAGAGTGTTTGGGGAGTCTAGAATCAATGATCCAGCAGAATGTGTTAGGAACACCACATCCGGAATGAATCACCCATCACTCCCTTTAACAGATAAGTCATTGGGGAAGCTGATTGCTCCCCTATCCATATCATACTTTGATTCATTTACACTTAAGTGATGAAAGTGGTCTTTTCCCCTCTCTCTTTAAGTGGATTCTAACCTAGGAGGGGCTTGGGGACTTGTAAAGGTGAGTGCTGACTCCTTGGACCCGGTCCTGGTTGCATTCTCAAATGGCTCACTCAATTAGGAGTAATATTTCATTGACTGTGTATCTGATGGCTCCCTAGCCAGCAGTGTTTTATAATGTTCCTGAGGCAAGACTTTGGGCTTTGAAAACAGCCCTTCATCACCTTTCTGTCTGGGGCTGTATTGGCACAGGCCGATTGAAGCAGCCATGGTCTCTGGATGCAATGTGTCTCTTGACTTGGCTGTTTTCTCTTGTCAAAAGGAAGAGTAGTATGACACAGTTGGGTTCCTGCAGTATCATGATCTTCACTTGAGTGTGAACACTCAGGTGTCTACCAGGATGTTCCATATGGGGAAAACTAATTAGACTGAAAAACAAACCAGATTCTCTACATCTTGTTTTCTGGGTTTGCACAGAAAAGATGAATATGTTCTGATAATGAGTCTTATTTTTCCACAAAGCTCCATATCACTGCATGCTCCAAATAAGCCTTAGCTTCATGTTTGAAGAAAATGGCTACTTGGATGGATATTTATATCAATAACACAGCTTTTGATAAAGACATCTGATAGAATGGAAGGGTATGTTATGTGTCTATATCTGTGAGCTCTAGTCTCCAGATATTATAGAGATGGTGAGCATTTTCCTAATGGCTGGAAGAATACATGAGATAGGTGACCTTCTTCTCTATCTAATTATAAAATTGGCTTGATGTGAATCCACATGAAGTGGCGATTGGGTTCAATGATAAAATGTTCTTAGTTGATAAAGCCCAGACACCCTTACATAACTCCACTTTTATCTCTGAGCTAGTAGGCTGGGTGTAATTTGTGACAAATACACAGCTTGGAAAACAGTTGCCCCTGTGAGGAATATGGAAAATGAGCTGGTAGACTTGTGAAGACAAGAGGTAACACATGGATGGCAGCTCAAGTAGAGTGAGGCTACCCTGTACAGATACATTTGTGACCAAAATGTTGACACACTTTAGCTCTACCAGCTCACTTAATGCTCACACTGACCCTACAAGGTGGTTGTTTCTATCATCCCTATTTTACAGATGAGGAAAATGAGGTGAAATGCAACTTACTTGGTGAAGACCACACCATCAGAAGTGGCTAAGTTTAGATTAAAAAACAGGCAACTCAGTTCTAGAGCATGTTTCTGGAACTCATCACTTACTGTACAGTTGTACATTTCTTATTCAAAGTTAGATTCCTGGATCTTGTCCAATTATTGGTTCCCTGTAGATGGATTGAATAAATTCTAATGCTTCAAGAAAGTCTTTTAAAAGACAAATATTTGGCTGGGAATGTGGCTTAGTGGTAGAGTGCTTGCCTAGTATTCATGAAGCCCTGGGTTCGATTCCTTAGTACCACATACACAGAAAAAACTGAAAGTGGGGCTGTGGCTCAAGTGGTAGAACACGAGCCTTGAGTTCAGAGAAGCTTAGGGACAGAGCCCAGGCCCTGAGTTCAAGCCCCAGGATGGGCAAAAAAAAAACCCCAAACCAAAACATAAAAGATAAGCATTTTAATCAAATATGTTTATTCTTATTAATGTTTTATTTTTGAGTATGGGGGATTGTATTGAGGGTCATGTGCTCGCTAAGTAAGTGTCTTACCCCTTGGGCTACACTCCCAGCCCTTCTGCTTTATTTGCTCTCCCAATCCTCCCATCTTCACATCTCCATGCTACCATTATTAATAGTAATTTCCATTGTAAATTATTAAAATTTAGTGCATAAAATATTAAAATGTAAAATACACTGTAAAATATTTCTTCTTCCTTGCAATTTGATTTTGCAAAAGGAAGCACAGAGGTACTGATCAAGTAATTATTTACATTTTGAAGTCAACCCCGTTAAAAAATAACAGGACCAGAATTTGAGTGAAAATATGTTCTGATTCTAAGGCCTATTGTCTTGGCCACTAAAGCAACATCATGCCATTTCTCAAAACAAAACCACAATGTTAATAGTGAACAAAAAAGTAATTTTTGTAAAAAAAATCTAGGCACCTGCATTTCTGTATTCCTATCTACTCAGGCCACTGAGACCTGAAGGACCATGATTTGAAGCCAGCCCAGGCAGAAAAAATCTGTAAGACTAACTGGAGACACAGCTCAAAAGGTAGAATGCCAGCCTTGAGCAAGAAATCTGAGCAAGGGGACCCTGAGTTCAAGCCCTGGTACAAAAACAGACAAAATCATCGAGTTTGAGGTCAAAACTCAAATGACAAATATTATTCGATAATATAATTGTGCTAAGTGGCCTAGAGCAGTGTTTCCCAGCACTTTAGTCTTTCTGTGTTATCTTGGTGGGTTGTGCATATGCACTGTTAGCATTTTTTATTTATTCACTTTGGAAAGTGTAACCATATTTGTACTTCATTGTCATAGTTTCCTTTTTGTTTTTTTAGTGCTATAGATCAAACCTAGGGCCTCACACATACTCAGGCAAGCATTCTGCCACTGAGCTAATATTCCCCAAATCATGATATTACTAGGACAAAGTATAACAATATTATGACTAATAAATAGGAGATACTTTCTCTTTTTTAGCTGCTAATCATGTTTATTATTTAGAAGTCTTTTTTCAGTAGGAGATGTATCTGCACTACCTCTGTAGTCATGCATCATTCCTCGACCAGTACACCATCATTTGTGGTAAAGACACAACACAAAGATGCTCATAAAAAAATTCAGCCAACCTCCAGAGCAGCAAGAAATAGTTTTTGGGAGCCTGAGGGATGGAAGCATGCATGTTCATAATGGTTGCCTTCCTGCTGCTCCAACTGTTACTGCTCTCTTGAAAGAAACAAGACCTGTGATGCAGTGATGATCCAGTTAGCAAGGACAGAGCCCAGACACCAAAGGCCTTTGTGAAAGAATGGGGAGGGGGAGCAGGGGAAGGTGAGGTGGGTGCATCCAGTTCTCTACAAGAGTTTCTCTTCAGGCTTCCTTGTCTCTGATTTCCAGTTCTCCTGTAGAATATGCAGGTCTGGGGTAAAGTCAGAAATTAGATCTGAATACAGGTCTTAAGAGGAAAAGGGTCATGTCATACTTGAGGACATCTTACTTCTCTGCTACAAGTAAAAATGGACCTTCTCAATCTGGCCATGTCTTCTCAAGTTTGTAGAATGAACATACTGTTTACAATTTGGTGAAAAGTAATGAAGAAAATTCTCATCCACTTTTTCAAAACACCTAATTTTTCTAAAGGGAAAAATAGTCTCTGTCTTTTTCTTTAATGTTAGTATCCCAGTGCTTAACAAATGATATTTACTTACCAATACAATCCATGCAATTTTCTACCTAGATAATGCATGTTTTTCTTCTGACTATTCTAATACTTACTTGTCTCCTTGTGCTCACTATTGAAGATTGAGAAGAGTTAAAGATGCAAGCCAAAGCAGGTAATTTTCTGGAGAGAAGAAATATGCCTTAAATGATTTCTCTTTGTTAGATTTTTTTTAAAACTCTCCTTTCATTTGGCTCTGTATGAAAAAAAGAAAAAAAAGAAGAAAATTGGGTAGTGAATGTTTTTTGGATCCAAAGAGGTGACAGGAAACTTCTGAAAGCATGATTAAAAAAAGAAAAGAATCTAATTTCCTAGAACCCAACTTGAAGCTGGCCTCTTAGCATGGTTACACATTAATGCAGTTTCCCCTCCCATTGGGAAGCTAAGGCCCAAGTGGCAGTCATTACTGCCAACAGCACCGTTACCCAATGGATTCCTGGAAGGGTTCACTTAAAAGATTCAGCCGGATCATCTCCAGGGGCTTCCAGTTCCCATCATCCCAGGAATGAAATATTCAGTATCATCTTTCTGCACCTGAGGCTGCCATGGATTAAATTCTTGCTGCCTCCATTACTGGGGAAGCCAAATACTAACTCTCTACTGATTGGATGTGAAATACATAGTGGCTATACTTGGCTAAGAAAAGAAAAAGAATAGGCCAGAACCACAGTGTGTGCATGCACACACATACATACACACATACTGATAGGACTTTAAGCTGGACAAGTAGACACTGGCTTACCTTTTCTCTATCTGCTCCTGAATACCTTCCCCTACTTACTTTCTACTGACTGTGCTACTTACTTTCTAATTCTTTTACCTAGATTTCCTTCAGCGATGAACTATGGGAAGTAGGAGTCACAAGAGAACTTCCTTAGTGAAATTTATCATCTTAGCACTACCTAACAAATAATTACAATAATCATCAATGGGTAGATGAATGACCCTATTTGAAAAATAATTACAGTAAGAACAACTGGATGGGTGGCTCAAATAGGAGAGTACCTGTCTAGCAAGAGTGAGGCTCTGAGGTTAAACCCTAATAGAGAAATAGGGATAGAGATAGGTAGAGAGAGAGGGGAGAGGAAAGAGATTTTACATTATGTTAAGGATTTTGATTTGAGAAAACTATCTAGGATTATGTGGGCAGGCCTGCTTGAATAAGAAGGGCACAAAAGGCATCAGATGAATAGAGTTTTGTGATGCATGAGACACAGGCTTGGTGTGATATGATCCAAGCCAAGAAAGATTGGCAGTCCCTGGAATCTGGAAGAGACAAGGAGCTGATTCTCCCATTTTTGGCCATGTAGCTTCCAGAAGGATCCAGCCTGCCAACACCTTGACTTTATTCCCTTAGTACTCATTTTGGACTTCAGATCTCCAGAACTAAAGGAAATTAAATCTGTGTTGCTTAAAACTCCCAACTTTACAGCATCAACAGGATATAAATGCAATGTCTGATGATAACTCCAACTCAACCTACCTGAAAGTAGAGCCATTATCTTCTTCCCCAAATCCTGTCCTTCAGTCTCAGCTAATGATTTGCTGGTCCCCACAGCAAACCATGTTTGGGTGATCTGTGTCATCTTTGGTTTGTCCCTGTCCTCTTTTTCATTTTGGCAAGGCTTCCAGATTCTCTGTGCTCCATTCGTAGTGTGTTGTACAGATCTCTTGTATTGTTTTGTGACCAAAGCACCATCGCGAATTAGTAGAACACTACCTGGAACATATTGTTTTCACTATATGTGTGGTTGTTGTTGTTGGTGGTGGTGGTCATGGGGCTTGAACTCTGGGCCTGGGCACTGTCTCTGAGCTCTTCAGCTCAAGGTTAGCACTCTTACCACTTGAGCCACAGCGCCACTTCTGGTTTTCTGGTGGTTGGTTGGAGATAAGAGTCTCATGGACTTTTCCTGCCTGGGCTGGCTTTGAACCGCAGTCCTCAGATCTCAGCCTTCTGTAGCTAGGATTGTAGGCATGAGCCACCGGTGCCCAGCACTGGATATTTGTTGATTGACTGTTTCTATTTCTTAGTTCCTTTAAATATACTTTCCAGTATTGATAATAGTGTTTGTGATTTTTTTTATGATGACATATCTGACCTCATAGATTTGCACCCCCATGTCACCCACGCTTGGGGACCCAATACACAGACTTACTCAATGCTCTTGAAAAATGTTAGCCCTGGTGAGGGAATCCAATAGAGTTGGGTTTATGCCATTACTCTATATTGACTTAGCTGTATATTTTATTCTGACAAGATGCTGACTTGTTTTGAACTTGAGAATTTTTTAAATTAGTGTATATGAATTTTATGTTTCATTATGGAATTTTCATACATGAATACACTAACCTTTTCAAGGGCAGCTGCAAATTGGGGATAATGTTTGTACTCACTTTTTGTGTTGTGAGGAGCATTGTAGGATCTTGCCCAGTGTAACAAACAGTATGGCTTCCCTTAGTTTTCTCTGTTGACAGGGAGCCCCACATGAACATTCTTTGCTTGCCAGTGGCTACAGTGTGGGTCGCATGTGTTTATGTAGGATGCACAGACACTGACAGAATGGAAGGGGAAGGAGCAGGGATGGGGAAAGCAGAGAGGCCGGCGTTATGCATCCAGGATGGAGAACAATTTGGAAACACTTGCCTTGTATAGCTCTCAGCTGCCTGTGAAATTCATCTGAATCTTGTTCCACTGGCCTATGGGGTATTTTCAAATACAAATTAGGTTGGCCAGAATTCCTTTTCTGCACCAACTCTCCTGGGTGCAACTTAGAGGTTATTAAGATGCCTAATAAAAGGAGAGAGCACATTTAATAACATTACCATCAGCTCCATGGAGCTGAGCTATGCGGGTGCATGGTGCCCCAGAGCCCGCAGCCTCCCCCAACTGGTGCACTTGCTTGGGAGAGGCCCTGTAATTATCTGCATTTAAAAAAAAGCACCATTAAATCCATGGAGGCAGTCATGTCCCATTTGCAGGGTCTTTCTGCCCACATTACTTGAGAGACCCTGGGCCTGGCTTCTTTTGGTGTGAGGGAGAGAAAGAGATGAAAGCTCTCAGGCTGATGTGATTACGGCCGGTCTGCTCAATGCCTTGTCCATGCCTGCAGGGGCTTTTCCTCCAGGTAGTGTATGTATTTGTGTCCATTGAATGCTGTCCGTGTTTACACAGGCCCATCCTGGTCCTGTTCCTCTTCACAGCTCATTCAGTACAAACTGTGCTTCTCAGCCGGAAGTGTGTCAGGCAAGCATTGACAACGTCTGGAGGTGTGTGTGGTTGTCACAACTGGGATGGTGAGATGCTCTCAGCATCTAGTGCATAGCGAGGGATGCTTCTAGACATGCTCCTGTCCACAGGTAGGCCTTTACAACAGAGCCTTCATTGCTTTGCCCAGTGTCACTCATGCAGACATTAGGCAGCCAGCTATGGATGCAAATACGAAAATGAGCCTCAGAGGTTGTGAGGCCTGGCTGGAGCTCTGACCACTGGGTTGCACTGCCTTCCTTCGTCCCTTTCTACCCTTCCTTTGCAGGGGGTCCCTTCCTGACCCCGCTCCAGGCCAGCAGCTGGCTCTCAAGATCCAATCTTATTTCATCCTACTGGGATGAACACAAAATTCATTTCAGTGGGAGTTACTTTCTAAAAAGGAGATTTCTTTGAGGATTATAGAATTGTCACATGTTTTGAAAGGATCTGGAATCTCTGCAAGAATGGAGTCTCTGTTAACTTCAATCTATGTGAAATATGCACACAGTACTCTTTTCTAAGTATCTTACGCCTGTGAGTCTTAGGAATAGTTCACTCAAGTATATGTTATATAAACAAATAGTCTGTAGTGGTTCAAAAGGCAGTGATATAGTGAAAGAACATTTGACAGCTTGGAAAAGAGAGGGTATATTACATTGGGAATAACAGTGGTCATTTGGAATTAGGAGCCCTGCCCTGCTCAGTTTCAGGGCCTTTACACAAATTTTCCATCTCTGGAACTCTTCCTTCTTTTCTTCTGGTTCATTCCTCCCCCTCCTCTAGGTGTAAGCATGAAAATTGTCTATTAGGCAATTTTACTTGGATCTTGGCACTTCTGTGTACTTCCTCACACAGTGAATCTTTTAGATCATTTCTGCTAAAGGAAAGAGTATGATGAGCTGGATATACAATTTCAAATATTTGTATCTACATGATAGAACACTACGGGATAGCAAAATTTATTTTAATATATTTTATTTAATCTACTATATTCAGATCAATATGTTTCACTATTTACTTGATATAAAAAGGAATGACAGATTTTACTTTTTTATGGGTGTGCCATTGTATGCCAGTCCTGGGATTTGAACTCAGGGCCTGGGCACTGTACTTGAGCTTTTTTTTTTTTTTTTTGCTCAAGACTAGTGCTCTGTTACTTGTAACACAGCTCTACTTCTGGATTTTTGGTGGTTAATTGGATATAGGAGTCTCACTGACTTTCTGCCTGAGCTGGCTCCAATTTGCAATCCTTAGATCTCAACTTCTTGAGTAGCTAGAATTACAAGCACAAGCCACTGGCATTCAGTTATTTTTTTAATATTCTTTATAAGGTAGGAATATGTCTCTGTTTTGCTGGCATGAAGACTGTGACTCAGAAAGATTTAAGTAGTAACTAGGGCCCACTGTAGTGAGGACAAATGTGGATTAGTATTATTTCCATTAGATTATGTTTTTTCATTGCATTATTCTAAATAGCTACCCACATCTGATTTCCTTACATTTGAGGCTCTGATCTGAGACTCCTCCAGCTTTCCATCAAACTGTGAAGAAGCAAAAAGAAGAATATTGTCACTAAAAGCAAGCTGTGGGGGTCACACTTTCTAGGACTCAGCCTGTTCTGCCATTCATTCATTATGTAACTTAGCAAAGTTACTTCCCCACAGCTTGGTTTTGCCTTCTGCACATGAGGGTAGTGATGATCAGACCTACTTGTAGGTTTGTATGAAGAACACAATTTGGTGTTGCTGAGACACAATTCAGGAAAGATTGCCTAACTCTGTGTTGGCTCACCGTGAAGGTGGATACATGCTAACCATTGTCAACTTCCTTCTCTTTGTAATTATCCTCACAAATACTTCATGTAAACCAGCGAACAGAAACAGAATTGATGTACCTTAGTTAGGGGTTACACAGCAGATCAAAGATGAAATAGCTACTTTTCAGTCTTCCCATTTAGCAGAAGACATATAGTTTGGTCTGGGAGGAAAGTAGAAGATATGAGAAAAGGAATCAGGGCGGTATGATGCTTATCCTCATACAACCTGGGCTGGGTGAATGGGATGAAATGACCACTAATCCAACCCAGCCCCAAGCCACAAATGTCAACAGATATTTTATAGCAGGGAAGGTGCCAATGAACATGTCACATACTCTTTTGAAAATAAATGAAGCCACAAAGGGACTCTAAAGTAAAAAATCTGAACTTAGCTGTTTATGGATCTCCTCTGGCTCCAGTTTATGGTGTTCCAAACGCTGCGGCAGGAAGAGGCACCGGTAGAGGAGCCTCATGATGTGGCTGAGAGGGCATCTAGCAGTGTCTTCCTGGCGAGTCATGAAGGGCCTGCCTGCTGCCTACTGTAAGTGTCAGAACAACTCATGTTTGTAGGGTTGTTGGCCAGATTTGAGGATCAAAGTCTTAGTTTTGTTCCTGGTCAAAGCTGCAGCTAGAAAAAAATGTGCCGAACCCCATTTCCTTTTGTTTCCTTGTTTTATTTTGGACAGGAATGGAATCTGTTTTCCCTGATTTAGTCCAAACTTGCAGTCCTCTCCCATAAAATAAATGCAATGGTCAGTTCCCCACAGGGTTTGGCATCTCTTTTGGTGAGGCCAGGTGGAAGGTCCCCCATGGAATCTGACATGATCCCTTGGAGATGGTCACTAGTTTTCAATGCTTTTTGTCTCTCCCCCCCCCCCCGTGAATAGTAGAGCCCATTTTGCAGGGGGTATTTGACGTAGAGTCTCAGTAGTTAAGACAGTGCCACCCATCTCATCTGGAGGCCATCCAGGGTTCTAAGTCCCCTGGGACACATCATTTGAAATTGTCTCTCTAAGATCTGGGAAGCACAGACTCATGGCTGGATACAAAGCAAATGAAATGCTAGAATTAGTGTTCAGATGTTTTAGGCAATTTTGACACTCCCTAAAATTTGAAAGCCAGTGGCCTTTTCCAGTGTATTCCTTTTTTTTTTTTTAGTCGGTCATGGGGGCTTGAACTCTGGGCCTGAGCGCTATCCTTCACCTCTTCAGCTTAAGGTGAGCACTCTACCACTTGAGCTACAGAGCCACTTCCAGTTTTCTGGTGTTTTGTTTTTTTTTTTAATTGGAGATAACACGGACTTTCCTGCCCGGGCTGGCTTTGAACTGTGATCTTCAGATCTCAGCCTCCTGAGTGGATAGAATTACAGGCATGAGCCAACAGCACCCAGCTCCTTTTTTAAAATTAAGTATTTTATTGTGAAAATACTGTACAAAGGGGTTACAGTTATATGAACAAAGTAATGAGTACATTTCTTATCCAACATTGTTGCCACTTGTGTCCCTATCTTGGGGTTCATTTTGCTTAACATCATCTTATCTGACCTTTTCTGCTTGTCCCAGACATATGCTAGTTATTTCAAATAAGGGAAACCATGGGACCTATGTTTCTTTGGGCCTGGCTTACTTCACTTAATACAATTTTTTCCAAGTCTTTCCATTTCCTAACAAATGGAGTGATGTCATTTTTTCTGATGGAGGCATAAAATTCCATTGTGTATATATACCCAATGTATTTCTTTTAAAGGTCAAATCAGTGCCTGTGGCTGACAAGTTACTTGTCTGAAGAGCCACCAGCTAGGTAGTAATGGGACCAGCCCTGACTTACAAGAATCTTGGTTTCCAACATACTTCTTAGAATCTCCACTCAAGCAGAACTCATAGGAAGACTATATATATATAAAATCCGTAGTTCATAAAGTGGAAGAAAAACTCAGAAGAATCAGGAGCTGAGGAAATTCTAATGGAATCAAAGATGAGAACTAACAAATTTTCCTCAGTATACCCTACAAGCTTGAGCCACGTGGTACTTTGTCAATAGTCAAAATTTTGGGGAGAGCATAGCTGATTGACTCTGCTTGGTTAAAGAGCCCTCCTTGGTTAGAGACCAAAGGAGCCCTTGGCCAGAAATCTCATGAAGATTCTTGCACAATAGATGCTGTCAGTGTAAAGTATGTAACAACAGTATGAGGCTAAACATGGTGTTTGCCTGTGAACTCTGCTACTTTTTCAACAATATTGTGCTATCTTCCTGTTAGGGTCAGAAAATCAGAGAAAAAAAGTGCAATAGAAATGAATGGGTTAAGATAAATTCTGTGGCTTAACTATCAGCCAAATGACATTTTAACAGCCTTTTTAGCATAGCTTGGCTGGGCTGAGACCTTCTTGCAAAATACCTTAATCCTTAGCCTCTAAATAGAGAGTTATTTTCAATTTCTCCAGTTCCTAATGTTTTAAATGGAACTACTGTTCCCCTTAGAGCACCCAGCGGCTGGCTGGAGACCTTTATTGATATATATATATAAATTACCCCAGTCCTCTCTCCTGCCTATAGACCCAATCATATTGAACTAATGTGCATATAAATAAAAACCTGCAAGTGTGGTTTATGGCAATAAGTAGTGCAGCCGAAGTTTATACCATTCTGCAAAGACACCTTGATACATTGCGGATAATCTTCATAATGTGTTTAAAGAGCCTGGGTGTTGGCTCAGGCTGCATACCCTAGGAACTGAGTGGAAAATCTGATTCCTAAGCTTCTGAATGACCAAGAGAGGAATCTGTCCTGTTAGAATGATACTCATCTCAGCAGGCACAGGGCTGAGAGATTGGAAGTCTTTCCCAAAGTGACCAGGCTGGAAAGGCAGAAGCTGGTCTGGACAGAATGCAGGAGTTGGGCTAGGAGTCCCCTGTTCTCTTTGCAGTCCGTGTCCTGTAGTTGGTGCCAGTGGTGAGCTGGCTGCAGGGGCATTGCCACAGTGGGGAGTACTGAGCAACAGACAGCAAGTATGTTCATTCTCACTAGTGGAGGAGAGATTTTTACCTTGTAGTTATGATTTGGACATGAAATTTTCCCCAAAGGGCTCATGTGCTGGGGGCTTGGTCCCTAGCTGATGGAGCCAATCATTGAGAGGTGATTGGACCTAATGAGTAGATTCATCCACTGGTAGATTCATAATTAGATGGAATTGTTGGAGAGGTGGGGCCTGATTGGAGGAAGCGGGTCATTGGAGGTGTGCTTTTGAATGGTGTACCTTGTCTCTGGCCCCCTTTCCTGTTTCCAGCCCCTGGCTGCCATGAGGTGAGCAGTTTTGCTCCACCATACCCTCCTGCTGCCATCATGATGTGCCTCACCGCAGGCCGATAGCAGTGAACCAATCCACCCATGGACCCAAGTCTGGAAAAGCAGGAGCTGAAACACCTGCCCTCAAGTGGGTTTTCCCCTCAGATATTTGTCATAGAAGGGGAAAAGTGACATACCCACGAATATGTTCCATCCTGGAGTGATGTGTCCAAGAGAGAAGGGACCTGGTTAGGTCACCCCTTATCTGCCCTCCTCCAGGCCACCCTGCACAAATGACTAGAGCAGTCACAGGTGTAGCATGGAAACCTGTTTATGGTGGTTTTCTGCACTGTCCTTAATGACTTAACTCACCCCATGGGTCTTGTGAGGTTTGGACCAAGTCCATGGCTTCAACTTCATTAAATTTTATGCTCCTGTGCTCCAGTCATTCTCTCTGTTGTCCCCTCTGCTTGGCACACATAGAAATCTCCCTGTTAGATTCTTGTCTTGCCTGTATGTTCTGTTCTATTTGGAAAATTCCTTTATGTCTTTGCCCTTGCTCCCCATTTTTCTCTAAGCCTGAAGAGATGTTTCTTTTCTGCCATTTCTGGGTTATGTCCATGACCACAGTACAGCCTCCTTTTTCATACACGTTTCTCTAATCATTACAGTTAGGAATCATCTCTCCTATACATCCTATACACTTCCAAATTAATATTGCATCTCCTTATCACTGTGTAATATTTTCCCTCTTAGTCCAAGTATGTTCGGAATCATTTATCTTTGAATTCTCCAAACTCTTCTACTGTGTCTACCTCTAACAGATAATCAGGGTTTGTTGGTTGTATGAATAAATGAATGTGTGTGTATGCATGTGTGTTAAACTCAGCAGGAGATGCCTACCCTGTACCAAAACCCAAGGAGAAATTTTGAGTAGTAGATACAAAAAAACCCTGAAAGTACACCCATTCCTAGGAGCTGGGGGAAGGTAAGTGTGGGGGTAAGAAGATCAAAGTGGCAGTAAGGCTAAGGGATGGGTCTGACGGGAGGAGATAGAGATAGATAGAGATTGGTAGGGAGAGGGGATCTTACTGTTCTTGGACAGTTTGCTCAGAGAAGAAAGGAACAGAAGTAAAATAAGCAAACACGTCATTCTCATTTACTTTTACCAGAAGTGATTAAGTATGTCCCAGAGACTGAGCACCACAATCTCCTTGGAGTTAGTGAGTATTAAAATTTATGATTACATATTTTCCCATTCAAGATTTGTAATATTTGATGTTTTAATAAGTAATATATTCATGTTGTGATATGTAATTAAATATAGACACTCATAATACACAATACACATACACATATAAGTAAATGTACAACAGATTGAATGACATGTATTTTTTTTCTGTCGGTCGTGGGGCTTGAACTTTGGGCCTGGGCACTGTCCCTCAGCTCTTCATCTCAAGTCTAGTGTTCTACCACTTGAGCCACAGCACCACTTCTGACTTTTTCTTGTTTATGTGGTACTAAGGAATGGAACCCAGGGCCTCATGCATGCAAGGCAAGTAAGTACTCTACCGCTGAGCCATCTTCCAAGCCCCGACATGCAATTTTTAAATAGATAATGTAATTTAATAAGTTCAGTTTGTTGTTTTACAGTTTTAAGCCTTGTGCTAAGTCAGTAGCTCCCATAAAGTATCAAACCTGAGTTAGTGTTAATTCCATGTTATTCAAGAAAAACATAATGATGGATTTTTGGCTTACCTGTATTTGTAGGCTTTCTAAGAATTTCAGCTGAAGTTCAGTGGATTGCAGTACTGAAGTATATTGGTTTTGGGATCACCCAGCCCTTGTTTCCAATTCTGGCTGTGTCACATACTAGATTTTGGGCCATTTGCCTTTCTCAAGTTCCTACTTGTTCCATAAATAGATAATACTTATGAAACCCTTAGTATAATGTCTGACATGCAATTGGTGCTCATATATTGTAGTTACAGAAGGACCCCAGGAATGTCAGTCAGTTTATGACTATGTCTCACTAATGGATCACAGCCCTTTCTTTCCTTCTGGACCTAGACTAGACCTCATAATTAGGTCAAATACAAATTGTTTCCTCAGGGAGGATGCAATTCCTGAAAAGCATAGGTTGCAAAGAAGTTAATGTACCAAAACAATGCTATGGATCTCCCCAGCAGCAGGAGAGCTCCCAGTGAGACTAGAAGAGTTTTTCCTATTTAGGATCCCACTGCAATATCATCAAGAAGGACTTTGAAACTTTTCTCCAGGGACTTTTGGGGCTATGGCAACAGCAGTGAGGATAATGCCTCACATTTTGAACAGTGGTTTATAGTTTTCAAAGCACTTTCATGCACATTTTCTAACTTCATCTTCATAGCAACCCTTCCTAACAAAGCAGAGAAGGCATACGAATCAGAAAAAGAGCAATTTACTTATTTTTAAATGAAAAGACCTCTAGAGATTCTGTCTAACCTCTTTATTTTATAAACTAGAAACTGAGGCCTCAGAGGGTGACTTGTTGCACGGAGGAGATGCTTGAAGCCCAAATACTTAATCTGAACTTGGTATCCCCTCATCTGTGAAGTGCACGCTTCACATAAACCAGCAAAAACACAAAACCTGGCTGAGGAAAATAAAGGAATGCATGGATGAATGATTGTGGCCTCTCCGTGGCTAGACAAGAACTTTCTTTCTCTGATGGGATGAACTTTTTCTAGCTATTAATACTCATTGCCTGTATTTTCCCCCTGGGATTCTGAGCATCTTCCAAATTTGGGCAGTGTCCCAGCACAGGTTTGGGCTCTATTAGAAGCTGTGAGCTGAACTGTCAGGAAGAAAATAGCACTGTTTTTTTTTTTTTAAAGTGCAGTCAGGAAGTCTTACAGCTCCATGATGTCTGGAGTACAGAATAGAGAAGGACCATCTGTTGGTGATGATTTTGAAATACTAGGCTCTTGAAGATTTAACGGTCTTGTAAGATGGGAACTTTACTGAGTTCTATCAATGCTCTGGTCTTCCTCTCTCAGGCTCACGCCAGCCCTTTTCCATCTCCAAGTTTAAGGTGCTTCCCACCCCATGTACCCTGGGTGTTTTTATAAGAGACCCTGATAGGGAGAAGGGTGACCCTGTGGGGAAGTTTGACTTGGGTTGGTGTTGTAATATAATTTCACCTAGAGATGATGAGTACTGTTTCTTGGTATCCGGGAAGACAGGATGAATATTTCTTCTAAGTTCTAATGTGAATGAATGATCTTTTGTTTCTAGGAATGTGTAGAATTCAAAGACTAACAGGAAACAATTGGGAGAAGAAGCAAGGCAGCTACAAGTGACATAAATGAGAATTTGTCAGTCTGACTGGGGTTAAACTGGTCATGCTTGGAGCCCTAGGACTTCCTTGAAGGGGTCACTGTGGGCTCTGGGATGGGACTTGAATTAGACACAGAAGACGATATCCTTTTAGTTTGATAGATACTTTGTCAGCACTATTAATCACTGTTCTTAGTAATGTATAGATATTGATTTATTTAATCACCCTAAGCTTAAGAAATAGACACTGTAGTCATCATTTCAGGACATAAAGGTAGAGGAATAAGTACTTGTTAGAAATACAGATGGTGTTTGAACCCAGTCACCATAATTCTAGCTGCTGTGCTATCTTAGGTATATGGCATTTGGGGGACAAAAGAGGGGGACAAATTGGGGCAATATATGAGGAAAGAGTTGAGATTGACAGTGAGCTATTGCCTCTGTGTACTACTTAAACAAATACCTCAGGCTGGTTAATTTATAAAGAAATGTATTTACCCTTAGTTCTAAAGGCTTAGAAGGCCAAGATTGGCAGGTGTAATTGTCAGGTAAGAACAGTTCTCTGCTTCCAAGATGTCGCTGCAACCCCCAGTAGAGGAGAATTATGTGTTGAAATCTGAGAGGACAAGATTATATGATGACTCTTTTATGAGGAACTTAATCCCATCCACAAGGAAGGAGCTCTCATGACCTAATCGTCGCCTAAAGGCTCTGTCTGCTAAACTGTCATGTTCAGCAACACACTCACGTTCATTGGCTATTCAGATATTGCTTCTAGCACCTGAATTTTGGAGAAGATGTGTTGAATCATAGCACCATGGGCTTGGCCTGCTCAAGGAACCAGCAGCTGGGAGTGCAGAGCTGAGACCTGGGAAGACCCAGAGATGCAAACAGTAAGGAGTTAGGGTAGTTGAGGCAAAGGAACTAGAGATAGTTTTGTATTCATTTTAGGTTAAAGCCACACATTCTTTTGATGTGCTTCCTTTCAAGAGGTGGACTTTGATGTCTTTCCCTTAAATATATCCTGGATATAGGGACTTATGTCTAATAGATGTAATAATGTAGCAAAAATGATGCCTCTCAGTTCCCAACCTAGCAAGTGACTAGTCTAATGGACGTATGGCCACCTTTTCTTTCTCCTCTCTGTTCTTCCTTCTCTTCATCCTCCTTCCCTCCTTCTACCCCTCCTTCTCCTCTTTCTCTTCATTGTCCTCCTCTTTTCTCTGTCCCTTCCTTTCTATCTCCTTTTCTTCCCTCTACTGCTTCTCCCTATATTCCTTTTTCATTCTGTATCCTCCCTTTGCCCCTTCTTCCTCCTCTGCCTCCCTCCCTTCCTCTGCCTCTCTGTTCCCAAGACACTTGTTCTCTGAAGAGAGACCCACATGGTAAGGAACAGAGGTCTTCCGCCAACAGCTCTGAGTGGCAGATGGCTCAGCTCCAGTTAAGCCTTCACATGATCAACTGCAGCCAGACCAATAATTTGAGGGCCATCATGTTTTAATCTTTTGATTTTCTAATTTATGTTACCTTGGAGATAGCATTCATTTGTTGATCCTCTGCCATTTGGAGTTTTGGTGGACCATGACATATAGCAATAACTAGTAAAGTCTTCCCTGTACTGTTTGATTGTTTTATTTCAAAATCATAGCACTGTGACATATATGGAGCACCCGCTTAGTAAGTATATCCTCAGTTGAATTGGAGATACTAAGAGTTGCTGCAGGGTTTCAAGCAATATGGTAATGGTGATATTCTAGGAAGGTTAATGTGGAGTGCTTGGTGAGCAAGATGAATTGGGATGAAGATTTGTGGTAGGGAGGTAAGTTGGGCTAGTGAGATGGTTTAAGCACCGAAGTCCTCTGGTTTAGGCTTAGGTTTAGTGTGTATGTACAGTTAAAAGGCTAAAAATGGGCCACATGTTAAGATTTTATGTCCATCAAAACCTTGGAGATGCCCACTGAGCTTCACATATGATAGGAAATCAATGATAGTTATAGAACAAGTGGAAATGGATGGTTGAAAGAAGAAACAAAAAGGTGGTACTCCAGAAATCTTTGTGGCTTCTTTTTTTTCCCCCCCTAGAATGTAAACCATTGGAAAATGATATGGATAATAAGTAGACTTCAGTTACCTCTAACTCATTTCCCATTTCTGTGATCCCGATGGGAGCCAGGCTATTTTCCAAGCCCAGTCCGGTTCTGAAGCTTATTTTACAGTTCTCCTGCTCCTTTTCCTACCATTCATGCCACAAACATGTATTGAGCATCTATGATATGTATGGCATTGTGATGGGGCCCTGGGGAGAGAAGACAAGCCAGGAACGACCCTGCTGTGCCTCCCTATTTCTCCTCCTGCTTTCATCTCTAGGCATCTCAGAAGTTTATTTTTGAAATAAGGTTCATTTTCTTAGTGGAATTCTTAAGTGGGGAGCAGTGAGATGGATTCAGGCTTTTAGGAGCTGATTTTAGAACTTGTGGATGACTTAGACTGTTTCCTGCTCACCCTTGCTGACATGCCCTATTAATATGCAAAAGCTGTCACTTTATTTTATCTTTGTTCTTTAGTAGACTAGACTGCTGGCTGAGGGAACCTGGTTTGTCTGGTTGAGTCTTGTCACATAGAGGTGGGGGAGGTAGGACCAAAAGAGACATGGCTCAAGGTGGCTAGGTACTTTTTTTTCTTTAAATTTTTGGGAATTGCTACATATTTCTCTTGGCATCACACTGATTAACCATTATCCAGTTTTCTTGTAAATAAAATTTAATGTTACTAGGAAAAAAATCCCAGGGACTGAGCAATGATTGTTGTAGGAAGGAGAGTTGCTAGAGGATAATACATCCTGGATTTGGGGAAGGCTGGAGAAGAGCTCTAGGTCTGTGGTGCTTGTTTCATAAGGATAGAATTCCACTAGACCAGTGGGAGTCCTGTGTTAGAAAGGGCCCTGAAGTGCACTTGGCTTTGTAGATAAGAGCGAGTGACAGATATTAATGATAAATGCCTACAAGTAAGTGTCTGGGGTTGCCAGACCATATAGTGGAGTAAGTGGTGGAAAGGTCTCAGCTTAGGTTTTGGGCTACTTTTGTTTTTGACTAATCTTTTCTTTACCTCTTTCTTATTTTTCTCTCTCATCATCGGCCTTCTTTCCTTTTGTCTCCCACTTCCCTGCTTTCTCATGCTTATTTGTCTTACCTTTCTCTTCCTTTGCCTCCACACCCCTGTCCGTCAGCTGCTGCAAAGGGTACCTTCTCTTGCCCACGGAGGCTACATACTTTGGGCAGCTATGGTATCTCTCTGCTAGCTTGAACAGCTTAGGGCTGCCAAGTGGCAATCCTTCCCTTCGCCTCGGATCCGTCTGGCCTTCTTAGCATGCTGGCAGAGTCATTAAAGCAGCCACAGAATTCTGAAGGCCCTGGCCAGTACAAGGTCAAATTGGAACCGTGTAGACAAAGAGGATGCACAAGTACTAGACCCATGTTTGCCTCATCTCCCCAGGATACTTCCATTGGTTCAGCTCATCAGAATTCAATCCACTCCCAGTTGTAAAAGAAAAAAAATCCAAAAAAGTGTTCACGCATTTGACTCCAAAGAACAAATCATGTTTCACTTAAATTTGTCTTCCACTCAAGTCAAGGCAGGCACCTCACAGCTGCCTCTTTCAGCAGACGCAGACTCACCTATTATCATAATGCCATCTCTCTTTCCCCCATCTTCCCATCTGATACCCACATTCTACTCTTAAATATTTAGTTTTCTTTTATTCAGCCTTTAGGGTTACTATATTGGAACAGAAGGGAAGGAGGGGTGAGACTCTCTTTTTCACTCTAGTTGCTACTCATCTGTCTGGCTAAAATGATTTTTCCTTTTTTTTGTTATTACCACCATTTTGGCTGATGGGTGTAGGGTGTGTGTGTGTGTGTGTGTGTGTGTGTGTGTGTGTGTGTTCTAACCTCTAAGCACATTGAATGTCTTTAGCGTACATGTTAGACAGGAGACTGATAGGATAATGATGATGGAATGTTAAATGCTATCTATGTAAATCAGCTCCATCAATGGGTACAAGATTCAGCTACTTTAGGTCTTTTTTTGACATACATTTTCATTTTTTTAAAGGAGAATTGGATCTTGGATTGTTATTAACCTACTTTAGAAGAATCTACATTAGCAGACACATTACTATTTTGCATAAAGTCATATTAAATTTTGGTATGATGTTAAACATCACTTACCTCCTAAATGCTGCTTTTAACCTGCAAGTAGTTTTTTTTGTATGTTTGGTAGAGGATTGGTTTCTGATAGTCAGATACTGATTGTGAAGTAAGAATCTTTACATGGTCTTTGCTGGCTGGGGATCAATCTTTTTTTCCATTTATTTGAGGATGGCATCAGTTAGGCAGCTTTTAAGAAGGTCTATGTTTTGAGGTGATCAAGGAAACCTCCAGCATGTCTGGGTTCTGGAGCAAAGCTTAGGAGGTTTGGAGTTGAGTAAGGACATGGTTGTAAGTGATAGGACCCAACTCAAATCTCTCAGCTAGAATGCACAAGGATGCAGATGGACTCAAGGGTGGCGGGTGGCCTGAGTTGGGATGTGGTGATACACACCTGTAAACCCAGTTACTTGGGTGGCAGAGACAAAAGAATCTTGGTTTGAGGCCAGTCTAAGCCAAGTTAGCATAAGACCTTATATAAAAATTAAAAGCAAAAGAATCAAGGGTATGGCTCAAGTAATAGAGCATTTGCCTGACAAGTAGGTGATCAGCTGTTTGTAGATCTAAGATGTAGATTCAAGACCTCAAGAGTCATCACTTGCATTCCCATGTCTTACTCAGCCTTTCTCATCTGTGTCTCTGTACCTCCCCTTCGCCATATTTTCTCCCCCTTTCTTTTTCCCCTTCAGCTCACTCATTGCCACTTTACCTCTTCTCTACCTCATTTCTCTGCCTTTCTCACTTCTCTGCCTTTGTGTATCTCTTCATACATGTTTCTTAGGTTCAAAGTAGGTAGGGGAAGCTACTTCATGGGTCTGCGTGAAGATACTAAGCAATGGGAAAGCACATGGAAGACAGAGATGGGCTGAGTACAGTGAATTGGAGGAGAGATAAAGAGGGAAGAAAATAGAAGACAGAGTTGGTAAAGAGGATGATAGAAGGATGGAAGGCTAGAAAGAGGAAAAGAAGAGATAGAGAAGAGACAGAGAACCAGTGAAAAAGAAGGGAGGGAGATAAGCTAAACAAAAAGATATGCAGAGAAAAATGAGGCAGAGATTAGGTACAGAGGAGAGAGACATGGAAAGGGATGTGGTGGGCATATTTCAAAAAGGAAGAAATTACTTAAAGAAATAAAATCAGGAACAGGAAGGGAAAAGAGAAGGCAGGGACCAAGAGGGTTGCAATGGGTTCATCAGTGGTTTGTTCTGATTTAGAAAGAGAAACAGATTCTAAGGGAAGATGGGAGAGAATGGGATGGGAAGCAGGACTTTGCCTTCCCTAGTTTGAACGAGAATGCAGTTCAAGCCCCATGACTGACAAAAAAACAAATGAACGAGAATGCCCAATATTAACATGCCATGATTTGGGAGCTTTGGTGGGGAGAATAACAAGCACCCCTTTAATTGGGACAGAAAGCATTTGATTGGCTTTCCTTGCTTTAAAATAACTTAGTTCCAACCCCAAAGTTGAATGGAGGCCAATTCAATTTCTCCTTATCAAACAGAGCCAGTAGAGCTGATGACAATGTAGGTCAATGTAGAAATCAACCTCACAAGTCCTTCTCAAGACATGCTGTGGAGGAGGTGTGGGGCAGGAGGGAAAATGGAGCTCTGTGGGGTGGTGCTGAGAACTCCATCTCTTCCAGCAGGCTCTTACAGCCGTTTTTGGCTGAGCTTGTGGCTCAAGCTGCCTATTTCAGGGTTTGGCTGGCGACTCCTCTGGGCAGGCTTTGTGCCTCTGCCTGTTTGTGTTAGAATGGGACACATGGACCCAGCAGCCGCCAGGTGCCAACCATGTAATCCGACACCATATGTTCCCAAGTCAGGAGAGAATACAGCAGATTTTTTTTTCAATTTTGGAAGTAGGTTAATTACATTCATCTATATTTTCAGCTCTGTTGTGTGTGTGTGGGGGGGTCACAGATGCTAAATTATTCTTGACATATTTAGGTGGCCACTTATGACCAAAATTTTTAATTGTGAATTTTACCATTTACAAATGGCATGCAAAGACCAGATTCCTAGAATGAAACTGAAGCTCAGAAAGATGTTCCCTTTGTAAGAACGTTCCTCTTGTACTTTTCAAAGTGGATATAAAACCTTGTTTTGAGGTATTGTGCATTTTATTTTCTTCCTCTGCCCAGATGCTGGTTTATTTGGGAAATTTAACTGGTTTTCCAGAAGACATTGATGGATGGAGCCAGCTGTGCCATTTCTCTGCTGCTTTTTTTCCTCCTCCTCCTCCTCTGCCTCCTCTACCTCCATCTCCTCCTCCTCTTCTTCCTCCATCTCTCTTTCACTACTTCTTCTAATTTTTCTTCTTCTAATTCTTCTTCTTTGGTAGTTGTTCTTCAAGTACAAAACACGAACTTTTGACTAATTAGTGAAGACTTTCAGATGTAGGGCATTGAACCAATGGAAGTGAATGGCAGTCTTGTTCATGGCTAGCAGTTAGAACATCATCGGTGCCAGGACAGTGCTGAGATGTATACATGCAGTAACTTACTCCATCCTCCAACAGCTCGTGTGTCAGAGCTTTTATTCTCCCTGCTCTGTGGTTAGCAAGGAGGATGTTCTGTTAGTTTTTCCAGGTACACATTTTTCCCTTTACCCTGATGGTGTGCCTTTGGAGGCTGATGACCCCATCCATCATGTCTCTGCTTCCTTGCTTTTGGCTTTGGTCAGTGAGGGCTCCAGATAAGGAGATTGGAGGGACAAAGGAAGAAGAGTGGGGAGCAAATTTGAGCTAGATTCTATACTTTAGGGTGTTATAAATCCAGCCTCTGGACTTACCCCGCCAGCTGAGTCAATTGCTAAGCATCTCTCATCCCCAACATCATTTTCAGGGATATAGGGTTTTGTCTACTCATTGGATAAGGGTAAGGAAGATTAAGTTAGGAAATAAGTTTATTAGAGTTCTTCTTTGTAAGGTGTGTTTCCTTTGTCATTTGCATTGTATGGATTCTTTTTTTCCTGTAGTCTAGTCCTGGACACTCTAGGTATCCATGCACTTTCCAGGTCTTCCTGCTCACGTGGGAAATCACTAGCATTACACTAACTGGCTACTTTTGTCTCTGCTCTGGTATTTTGTTTCTGTCTGGCAAGAGTGCACTTTGCCCTGAGTAGGCCAAGAAATTCTCAGGTTTCCATCAGTTTATGCATTCATTCATTTTTTAAAATTTAGTTTTTTTGGCTTATTTTTCTCTTTTTTATAGTCAAGGTGAAGGGTTACAATTACATAAGTAAGGTAATACGTACATTTCTTATTTATGATAACAGAAAAATTCGAGTTGTCAATTGTCTTCTCAGTGTATGTGGTTCAAATGATTTCTCTCTTTGGATTATTAACACAGCAAATAGTATTAATGGATTTTCTAGTGTTGCTCACTTTGCATGTATAGAATATTATTTTCACTGTTCAGATCTCTTTGCTAATATTTATTGTTATGTGCATATTTATAAGTGACATTGGCCTGCTGCTTCTTGAAGGAGTCTTTAACCAAATTCAGGCTATCGGGTTGTACTTGCATTCAAGGGAATTAGGCAATTTTTCCTTCTTTTATTCTCTGGGACAGGTCAAGTAGCTTTGGGATTATTTCTTTTTCAAAGGTTTGATATAGCTTCTGTATGAATTAATTTAGATTTGGTAATTCATTCTTTTTTGTTTGTTAGTGTTGAGTAGATTTTTGATACTGTTTGATTTTCTCTAGCTGTAGTACATCAGTCTGTCTAATTGTTCTTTAACTAGAATCAGTATACTAAATTACATTTTATTAATGTTACCCATTTATGTTTGCAAGTTTATTTCAGCAGATTATATGAAGTGTTTTCTAATGATATGAATCCAGTTCAGATTGAGTGGTGGTTTTCTCTTGGCCTTTTCTTTTAGACAGTTGGGTTTTCTCCCACTGACTAAGCTCATTGATCTGTTGAAAGGCCAGGTGTTTGACTTTCCTTTTTACTTTTCTCTTGTGTGTGTGTGTATGCCAATGTTTGAACTCAGCTCTTTTGCTGGTCTTTTATCATTTGAATCACACCTCCAATCTAGTTTTTGGAGTATATGTATATTTATGTATATGTGCATATATACATATATCAGGTAATAATGTATAGTATTATATGTATTTATATATGTAGATATTTGATTAAACTTTCAATTAGATGGACTCAGTTTCAGGTAGCTTTGGTGGCAGGGATGGTGGCTTCCTTTCTCCTTCTCTGATTTTCTTTGTCTTTTGTTCATTTGAATTGACATTTCCCCCACATTCTCTATTCATTTAAATAGTTACTATTAGTTAATATGACTGAGATTTTATGTATTTCTAGTGTAACTGTCCACTTTATTGAATTTTTTTAATTCTATAACATCTATGTTTATGCTTTGATATGTTTTCAGTGGCTAATTGCATCAGATGTAAACAGTGATTGGTATTCATTTTTTCAGTAATTATATCTCTTTTGATTTACATGTTCTGGCAGGCACTTTTAGAACAGTATATCCTATTGTTGACTTTAATGGAGCTGTTTCTAGTTTTTTTTTTTTTAAACTGGTTAACATGATTCTTAATTTAGGAGGTTAGACGTATTCTTTTAAAAAAAAGTTTTTTATTAAAGTTAAAATTGTTTTAAGTTTTACTAAATGCTTTTTGACAATTTTCTTGGTAATCATAGTTTTCTCCCTTGACCTAAGAATATGATGCATTTCATTAATGGATTTTTGTAAGATTGAAATATTTTTGAATTTCTGGAATGAATCAATTTGCATAATGTACTGCCAGATTCTTATTGTTAACATTTTGTTGAGTTTTTTTTTTACAGTAATACTTAAAAATTAAATTTGCTTGTAATGGGGTTTGAATTCAGAGCCTTGAGCTTGTTTGGCTGATACTTCACTACTTGAACCATGTTTTTTTTTTTTTTTTTCCTTGTCCTGGGACTTGAACCCTGGGCCTGGATACTATCCCTGAGCTTCTTTTGCTTAAGGCTACAGCTCTGCTGCTTGAGCCACAGTGCCACTCTTGGCTTTTTCTGAATAGTTTATTAGGGATAAGAGTCTCATGGACTTTCCTGTTCTCAGATCTCAGCCTCCTGAGTAGCAAGAATTACAGGCATCACCTGTGCCCAGTTGAACCATGCTTTTTGCTGGTTATTGTGGAGATAGAGTCTGGTGGACTTTTTTGTCTGATCCATAAAACATGATCTTTCTTGTCTCAATATTCTGAATAACCAGGATTTCAAGCAGGCTGTGCTCAGAAGTAGTGGAAAAATTGGGATCAGAAACTTGGTGCATATTATTATTATTTTGTGTTCTTTGATTTTTGTGGTATTAGAGATTGAACTCTGGGTTTCTTGCTTTGTTAGCAGACATTTTACCATTTGAGTCATGCCTCTCTCCTTTTATATTTTTATCTTCTTAATAATTTATTAGAAAAAGATTTACAAGCCAGGTGCTGGTGGCTCACACATGTAATTCTAGTTATTCAAGAGGCTGAGATCTGAGGATCATGGTCGAAAGCCAGCCTGGTCAGGAAAGTCCATGAGTGGTGTTGTGGTGGTAGAGTGCTAGCCTTGAGCTGAAGAGCTGAGGGACAGTGCCCAGGCCCATAGTTCAAGCCTCATGACTGACCAAAAAAAAAAGTAAAAATAGGATTTACTTCTTAATGGATTTCTAATAGTTGGTCATATGATTATGCCACAAGTTAATTCCTCAAATCTTTTATATTGGCACTTAAGAACATTTATATTGCTTACAGATTTTTTTCTACTACTGTTAATAAGGAACAGTGAATATTTTTGTTGACCTGACATTCTCCTTAGGTCTCAGTTTATTTACTACTTTCTAAGAGAGTACCTCCTGGTCCTAGAATACAGCAAGTTCTCCAATACATGGAGGATTGTCATATTCTCCACAATGCTTATTCATGTCTGGAATTTGCATTACCTGTGTGTTTATTGGAATGATATCTTTCTTCTCTATCATATAAGTATGATGAGCTTAGAGATCATGTCTGATATTGTTTATCAGTGCTTGGTCTGTAGTATGTGCTCAATAAATATTTGCCACATATTTCTCAGTGCACTTCTAAGGAGGGTAGGCCTATTACATAAAAGAGATTATTTTACCTCCCTAACTGCTAATGAATGTTAGGATGCAAAATTCCTGAGTCAGAACCAGGACTGAATTGAATTATTCTGTAATTTAGAGAGAGGAATTGGAATGGTAGAGAAGAGGAAGGCTGACTAAAATCTATAATCGGGAAGTGGACACAGAAAACTTGGAGTTGGTCCTAAGAACAGTAAGGAACCTCAGAGAAGAGACTGTATCTGCTTTGTTGCTCCTGTGTTTCTAGAGCCCAGAATAGGCCTTTATATTTCCTCTCCCATATATCCTTTATGTAATTAATGGGTAAGTTGAAATAAGTGATTTCCATACTGGCCAGCTTTGATCAGTTGGGATAATTTAGCCAGTGCAACAGAGGCATTCATCAACAGGGATACATCAGTTCATCTTGCCACTTCCTGGGCCCCAGGTATTGATCCAGCAGGACAACCAGTCATATTGCCAACATTCCCTTTTGGGTACAGCCTCCTACTCTGCCCTGGATGACTTGGTAGAGAAGCAGGATGGTGGCAGGTTAACAGCAGTTCCTAGAGTCACACTTTGGTTACATGACTTGGAAGCTACTTCGTCTTCCCCCATTCTGTTTCTTTATGTGTAGAATAAGTAAAAGAAAGCCAGTTCTCTCACAGAGTTGCTGGGGGTGGCTATCAATTTAGTCTATACTTAGAGACATTGATGTACAGTTAGTCAGCCAGCTCTTCCTACCCAGATGGGAGAGTCTATATATTCGATTCCACATCCACAGATTCAATCCATTGTGAAGCAAAAAAAAAAATTCATGTCTTTAGTGTAGGAAAGAAACTATTTACATAGAATTTACAGTGCATTATGGATTTCAAGTAATCAGAAATTAAGTATATAGAGGATTGTGGTGGTCTTGTGCAAGTGCCACGCCCTTTTATATTGAGGGACCTAAGCATCAGTAGATTTTGATATCCCTAGGAGAGGGGGATTTTGGATCCGTGAATCTAATCCCTCCTGGATATTGGTGACAGTTATAAGACTATACATGCATGTACAAACCTATTAGTATAGTTTGTTGTGAACTCTTTTGTTAAGTTGAGGTAATGAAATACAGCGTATGAAAGGGACTTGGATAATCGTCATGAGGATGGCTATTATAATAGATGCTTTCTAACATTTTTTATGTAATTTCACTCAAACCAGCAAGGTAAGGAGGAGGCAGAAGTCTGAGTTTATGTTCAGGCTTTGTTACAAGCTGTGATCCCAGGCTGGTCCTTTTCCCTCTTGAACAGCAGTAACATGAGGCTGAACATACCAGCTTCGACTTCAGTGTGATTTAAGCATGACATGAGCAGAAATATGTGCTGGGGTCTTGCTAACATCATAGAATAATATGTATACCTGTGGTTTTGTTATTGTTCAGTTCTTTGGCCCACATCCTTTGTAGGGGAGACTCTGCCCAGCTATTGTGTGCAGGGACAGAATTTTCCAGTCCTTCCGGTAGCTCTGTTCCTTCTTATAACTCCTTGGTGGGAGGAAGAAAGGAAGGACATTTTCTTTGTGCTTTAACATTTCAGAAAGCTCTGGTGCAAGGTCCTAGATCAGAAAGAAAAATTGCGATTTTCATTCCACCTTCTTCCTTCCAGGCTGTTTCTTTTTCTGTCCCTTTTGAATTCCCCTAGTTCTCCTGTGGCATAAAGTGAGTCAGAATGGCAAATGAAACATGCAGAAGACATAAATTCCAGGCATAAAATATCTATCAAATATACATCTATCAATTGGCTTTATGCTATCTGAGCTGCCCCCAGGGTGTCGGTGGATCAGGTGAATGGATTTCTGCCACTGTGGGTAATTCCATAAGGTAATAGGGTGGGCTCTAATGCAGTGGAGAGGCAATATTCTTCCAGTTATATATCATGGTTTAAAAGGGGGATTTGTATATTTTGATTTTGTGAGTCAATGAAGTTGAGTCCCTAAGGCACTCTTGCAGCTCAGCCTCTCTGAGGCCGTGGAAAGGAGCTGGCTCAAGGCCAGGAAGAAAGCCTAAGGAAAAGAAGCCACCTAGGCTCCCGGGGCCTGCTCCACTGAGGCCCAGTTCTGCAGCCTTAGAGATAGCTCAGGGTAGGAAAATTACCATATAAATATCATATGTTTTTTCCACTTAATTGGGCATATTAATTCTCTTACCAAATGGCAAATTTGTCTAGCCAAATGGGGAAAGAAATCCAAGCCATTTGATTGACTGGCAACTCCCTATCCAAATGGATGGTTAGCTCTGCTAATTATGATGAGGTAGCTCTGTGATGATGTAGTAAGGGGGAGAAGACAGAGGAGAGAGAAATGTGAGGAATAGCTGAGGCTGAAGTAACAATTTTCTTTGTCTGGTACTGTGTTTAGCATATGCACACACTCATTTTGCTCTACCTTAGCCCTACTGGGGTAGGAATGATGATTCTCACTCACATCATATGGTTGAGGAAAGTAAGGCATTGAGAGGTTAAGCAACTTGCCTAGGGACTAAGAAGTTACCTGAAAGACAACTCTACCTAGGTACCTACAAAGGAATGGAAGTATTTTCCATCTTGGAGAATAGTTACATAGACTCCAGGAAGTCTGACAACTTAGGTTTAGCAAAGATAGATGGGAAGTAAGAGTATCAGAAATGTGTCTGAAAGCAAGATGGCACCCTTGTATAGACCACTATGCTTCAAAACTCTTTCTACAGCATTACACAATGTGGGAGGAAGGGAGAAACTTGGCTTGACCTTACTTTAGATAAAAATCTCTGTTAGCAAAATCCATATTTGGACCTGGACCCTAGTTGGAGTTTTTAGAGATCTGATGAGTTGGCTTGGATTTGGAGATTTTGAGAGTCCAAAAATAGGGCTCTGAAGAAGGATTCAGACTTTGATTTGATTCTTGAAATAGAGCTGTGCTAACCTTCCCTTATCACACAGCTCAAGTCTAATCTTCATGTGGTGATAAATAAGATACAGTACATGAATATCTAATACTCCTCCCTGTCCTCCTTACATGACACAATTTTACTATCAACTTCTTCCCAATGTATCTGTTACCTCAGGGACAGCTGACCTTAACCCTAGACCCTAAGAGTGGTTCTGATGAAGTTCAATCAGGGTAACAATTTCAGTAGCCTGTGATTGATTTCACAATGAACAATAGGGACTAATAGTGGCCGATTATAGCTGAGAAGTAATAGTGGAAGGAGAAAGGTTGGAACTTCTATTTGAAAAGATATTCCCAGAAAGAGTTGTGTCTGTATATTGTTAGAACTCTGTCACAGTATATTAAGGTGTAAATGTCTGAAAGTTCCAACTAAAACTTAAAGAATATTTTTTTTAAAGTTCAGAGATAGGAAAATTATTTGGTTTTCAATACCAAAGTATAAATATGGAGTTTCTACAATCCAGCAATTCCTGTCTTTTGGTAGATACTTGCCAAAATGTTACCAAATGTTCATAAACACATGTTCATGAATGTCTGTAGAATCATTGTACTTAATGACCGATACTGAAAACAACACAATTGTTCATCCACACAAGAATGGGCAAAGGGTAACATGTTCATATGCATAACAATGCACAGTAATGAGTATGAACAACCAGAGACTCATGAAATGAGATGGAAAAATCTCACAACCATGTTCACAGAATGAAATTATGTGAAGTTCAAATGTGGGAAAAAGAGTAACGTAAGTCTGAATAATGGTTACCTTTGCAGGGTGCATGACTGGAGAGGGCAGGTATGTGGCTTGTAGTGATGTTTTAACTCATTGAGAATTGTCTGAAAACTTAAGGAATTTTCCACTCACGGCACATAAAGAGACATGGTGAATGACACAGAAAAGAGTCTGCATTACCTGGCATTACCACAGAAAGACCCCACTTCAGCCCATCTTCAGTCACCTTTGGGATACAGGCATGAGCTTAGATTTTTATAGGCAAACAATGAGAGAGAGGTATGTATAGAGGTAAGCAAGGTAAGCATGAGCTTGCCTTGCATAGGTAAGCAAGAGCTCTTGCTTAGCATTTTTCTTATAGCTGGTGTTTTACTACTTTAACCATGCCTCCACTTCCAGCTTTTTGTTAATTAATTCAAGATAGGTATCTGGAGGATTTGTGTGTCCAAGCTGGCTATGAATCTAGGTTTCTAGATCTCAGCCTTTCTGAGCACTTAGGAGTATAGACATGAACTACTGGTGATTGGCTCAGTTTTACTTTTTTTTGTGGTTTATGGACATTTATTGAACATTACAGTTGACTGAGTGCCTAGATTGTGACCAGGGCCACATCCGAGACCCTGGAGGCCATCTGCTTGCCATCCCTAGTTTCCTAGGATGGCTGCCGGGTGTGAGGCTCAGTGCCTGCTGCACGAGCAGGACCCCAGGGGAGGACACACTGGAACCTGCACGGTGTGGTGCATCTCACAGACACTTTTATTCAGGCCACATAAGAAGTGGTGCTCCTACAAGTATATGTACAGCGGCATTCCATGTTCCCATCTAACAAAGCTTGCTCAAATGTACAGGCAGACTGGCATTTCCCGTCATGCAGAGGAGCTAATGACGGCTGTGAGAAGGTGCAGGAGTGGAACCTTTTAAAGCCTTACTTCTTTTATCAGCACTCCTGATCTTATACACGATGAAGCCCATCAACCCCTTCCCTACCCAGATCTCCTGGTAAACCTGGGTGTAGTAGGGCTTCAAGGGGACCCAGACATTTTTCATAAAACTTTGAAGCATCTCGACAGGACGGAGGGCTCAGACCCCGCAGCCGTCCACCAGGAAAGGTCTCAGTTTTACTTTTTGAAGGACAAGGCCCACTAGGAAACATTGGAAGCTCCATTGTAAATGGTGCTACACTAGAATTTTCTAGGATTAGAAACATCAGGTTAAGAAATGTATTCATTTGTTGTATCTCAAATGAGTATCCATTCCACACTATACATGATGATATTAGATGGCTTCCTGAGCCATATATAGTGAGGGAAGGTAGAACTTTAAATATATAGTGCCACTGATAACCCTGCATTTACAAACAGTATTAAGTGCTCTAATTTTTAAGAATGATATGTACCAATCGACTAACAGTCTCCTTCTAAGGAAAAATTAAAAAAAAATCCTACCTCTAACTGTAATAGTGTTAATTGTGAGCTAGCTTCTAAGCTGTCAGGTTGGAACCTAATTAATCACTGAGGGTAGTATGGAATTGATGAATTGCCTTGGTGCTTTTTTACTAGTATAAATCTTTGATTTAATGATTGCTGCTCTCTGATTCATACCATACTACCCCAGTGATCAATATGCATGATGAATGGCTAATTTTCAAGAACCACCCACTTGGTAATGTTGCTTTACATATACAGCATGTGTGGATATGAATTAGGAGCCAAGACAGATTTCTGACAAGGAGGCACAGGGTGAGGTAATATGGGGGAGGAGGAGGGGAAGACATGAGAGGTGAATGGATTTTTACTCTTTCAAGTTTCAGAACTGGCAAAATAAAAATCAAAACAAGAGGATCACTCTGCTGCCTTCACTTGACTTTTAGCAAATTATTTATATAATTTTTTGGGGGGGTCTTCTTCAATACTTACATCTGTCTGTCTGTCTGTCTCTCTATCCATATCTATCTGTGCAGGCCACTTATTTTTAATAGATTTCATCATGATTTCATACGTGGATGCACTATACTTTAATCACATTCATCCTAAATCACCTACTCTTACCCCTCTCCTGCTCACCCTGGTTTCATCCCGCTTTTACATTCATGCCATCTTCCTTTTAAGATCTTGATTTCACATACGAGAGAAAGCAGGCGAAGTTTATCCTTCATAGTCTTCACTTGACATGATGATCTCTTGTTTCATCCATTTTCCTGCAAATAACATTATTTTATTGTTCATTGTATATAGGAACCATGTTTTTTTAATCCCTTCATTTATTGATGGACAGCTAGGCTGATGTCATAAATTGGCTGTTGTGAATAGTGCCAACAATGAATATGGTGTTTCACTGTCTCTGTTAGGTATGTACTTTGACCATTCTCTGCTGAAGTCTCTCACTTCAAGGATTTGATGTTCCTTAGTGGAGACCTATTGTCCATTGCTCTTTCAGGCTGAGCGATGTGTTGTACACTATATATATATATATATATATATATATATATATATATATATATACATATACAATATATAACAATTACTAGCTATGTGTTTCTTTGTTTTCTTTTGGCTATTGCTGCGTAAAGATAGGGTGTGAAGTCACTTGTGGTTTGCAGAAGACTGGGAGGATTTGTTTGGTGATTTACTCATTGGTTCAGACATTAAATCCAGAGCTATTTACTAAGTGCCTTAGCTGTCAAGCTAGGCACTGGAAATATTTTGAGGAGAAAGGTAAGTATTGCCTCTTCTCCCAGGAACAGTTCTAGCTGGTTGGGAATGTGGGTTTTTTTGTCTATCTTTGAGCCCAACTGGCTCTAAGATAGAGTGTTTCTCTCTTTTATTGTCAAAGTACCTAGTTTCTCATTTCAGGGAATTATTTTGCCTTCCTCATGTTCTCTCCTCCACATCTATATTTGTGATTCAGTTTCCTCATCAACCTCCTAGCCTTCTCTTTGATTTAGGGAAATCCTGGTGTATGCCAGGTAAGTTGGAAACAATGAGACTGATTCTGATGACAGAAAGCAGCCTTTCTCTTGTCACCCTGTAAATCATACCAACTTGAATTGTGAAGTGCTCTATCAATGTGAGCTGTTTTGAATTCCCAGTGACTTTTATCTCAATGACATAATCAACTAAATGCTTAAAGGCTTCTTATAGTTCATTGTTTTCCTTAACATGAAGTTGGAAAAAAGCTTAAAAGGTTTGTCATTGGAGTTAGGATGAAATAGTGAATTGATTCAAACTATCAAAGGTCTATCATCAGAATTCTAGGGAAACATCATGGGAATGATTCAAAAATGATCGTGTGGATTTCTACTAATGTGAAAATAAGCTCACACCATATTACTGAAGGAAATAACATCTGAAGTAATAGCATGCCAAGTTATGATTTCTGGCATAATAGTAAATATTTGTTACAAAGCTTATAGCTGAAATTTTGTAGCTGTCATTACCCCATCAACAAAAAATAACTTTACGAAATAATTCTCTCTCAAATGTTAACAATGGTTAATTTGGGGTAGTGTAACCCCCAAATAAAAATTATGTAGCTCGAAGGCTGTAGCTCAGTGGTAAAGTGCTTGACTAGTATGTGCAAGGCTCTGACACCACAAAGAAACAAAAACAGCCATAGAAGTATTTAGTTTATAGTATGTATATATGTATATAATTAAATGAAATTGTATTTTTTATTGTGAAAATACTGTACAGGGGGGTTACAATTACATGGGCAAGATAATGAGTACATTTCTTTATCAAGCATTGTAGCCTCCTCCTTTATTTAGTATATATTTTTTATTGTAAAGATACAGAGGGGTTACAGTTACATGAGTAAGGTAATGAGTCCATTTCCTATTGAGCATTATTACCTCCTCCTTTGTTTTTGCCCTACCATCCCTTCCCTCTCCACCCCAACTCCCTCCCCACCCCCAAAGTTGTAAAGTTCATTTTCAACATAGTGTCTTGTACATCTCATTGTTACAATGGGTCAACCTATATCCTTATTTCAGCATTTTGTTATTTCCCTTCCCCTCCCCAAATTAGAAAAATGTATAAACAAGATACAGGGCACCAGGACCAAATACAGTGAAAACAGGGGTTATACTGTGGGGGAAGAACATACAAAAGAAACAAAAAAACTCACATAGTACATTATAAATGCATTAAAGACAACAGCAAGGAAGATAAAATCTCTTGTGTCCCTATCTTTGGGTTCATTTCACTTAGCATCATCTTATCTGGCCATATGTACATAGCTTTTGACCTTTTCTGCTTGTCCTAGACATATAGTAGTTATTGGAAATAAGGGAAACCATGGGAGTTTCTTTGGGCCTGGCTTACTCAGTAGAAGTATTTAACTGCTAGTAATTTGATATTCTTATGACAACTGTGATTTATCTACATACCTAGAAAATATTATATGGAAAATATTATATTCGAGACAAAGTCCTACAATATAGCACTCTAACCTGGATCCTTCTGACTCAGCCTCCCAAGTGCTGAGATTACAGGTGTGTGCCATCATGCCAGGCTATTTTTCCTATTTTAAAATAGCATTATTTTGAGCAAGAACACCTTCTATCTGTTCCAAGGGAGGCTGGAAGCTTCTTTTCCCTAGGATTCCTTTGTATGTGAGAAAATTAAGAGAGACAAGTTCTGGGCAGGCTGTGGAGTCTTTCTCTCCAAGGCCTGGAGGGCTGATTCTGTAGTTTCCCCTGGAGAAATCTCAGGCATTCTGCCTATCTCCTTCTGGGAGTGGGTTTGCTCTCCCTCTTTTGAAACTAAGGGATTCTCAGTTATTACCATTGTGACTTCTCTTCCTATCTTTTAACATCTCACCCTGGTAGATTTCTTGTTTTATCTGGCACCCAGTGGAGCTCTGTTGAACGGGGGCCTTCCTTTTCCACCAATCCTCCTCCAATTAATTGATAAAAATTAATAATTTAATTTTAGGGATGGGAATTTCATACCATTCTCTGAGCACCATCACCAGGCATCCCAGAGATGGCTCATACATACTGGCACCTGAAGCAAGAGAAGGAACATTTTCCCTCTTTCAGGAGAATTGTGCCACTTGAACATCTCTGATTGGAGGGTAGGTAAAAGAACGGGAGGCACAGAGCAGAATCGGTCCCTGTAGATATCAGGAGGTTAAAAGGAAATTGGTAGTGAGAAATCACATGTATTCCCTCTGAGCTTGTAGATATATTTGGGACTTTTGCCAACCTACTTACTTATTTTAACCCTGAACTGCTTCTATTTGACACAACTTCATTGATCTGGGATTCATTGAAAAGCAAGAGCTCTGAATTTCATCTTCACTAATATTGTTGGACCTTTGGCTCTTCATGGTTTTACCCTTAAAATAGAAGTTATGAGACAGCCCATCTTTTATTGTGACCATCAATATGACCACCACACGTAGCACAGGAAGAGTTAGATTTAATCATGGGAACTCAGCATTAGTGATTATTTTAACACAGGCTGAGCAAAAGCTTATCTGCAGTGTTGGGAAGACTGTATTTCTCCACAAACTGGAGTTATTTTGAGAAGGACAGTTTCCTTCAAAATTTTTACTTTTTAAGTTGATGACGTGACATGATGACAGTGGCTGAGCAGCTCACTTGTGAATATCTGATAACATCAACTGAGAATTTCTGCTCCTGAGCTATCGAATGCACTTTATGCCAAATACAATCTTGACTGTAGTTTGAATGATGAGGTTTAATATTAACCAATAAAGATGTTCTCTAAAGCTGTTGTTTACTTACATCAGAGGGGCCAATACTTTCTTCAAATTGTAGATGTCTTTAGTTCCATAGAATTGGCATTACAGAATTGGCAGTGTCAATTGTGTTAAAATGATATGCAGATCATGATTTGCAAATGATATGCAAACTTTTTTGAGCTTTATGTTTGTTCATGAAACTGAGTGCAAAAATGAACCTGGCAAGGCAATCAGGGCAAGGGACCTCTCCCGTGGAGAGGTTCTAGATCCTCCACCATGGCCTGAACAGTCCTATGTACAGGTCCCTTGAGATCATGTCACCATAGCCTTGAGCAGTGGTGCATGTGGAACCCTGGGCATCAACTCATGACCCATTGTCCCTGGAAGACTTACAGGTACCAACATGTTGATTGGATCCCAGAGGTGTCTGGGGTGTGTGCTGCAATGGGCACCTAATCAGAGGGCCTACGGATGCATGAAGAGCTCCCGCAGGCTGCAAGGAACCTCTGATTGAATCTGGGGCCCACTGTTCAGGCCACAGGCTGTCTAGTGATCCTGAGTGTCATGTAGCTCTTCCCTACAGTCATTAACCCAATCACAATATAAATAAACCAGTATGCCCTACCTCCCTTGTGACTCTGCCTGTCTTGCAAGAGCTATGCTTACCTTTCTCTTTAATAAATCTTTGCCTTTAACATCTTTATATGTGTCCATGGACTCTGTTTTTGAGACCAGAGAGACAAAGGACCCAATCCAAGTGTTAGTTTTTCACTGTCACACTGAACAGCCATAAAGTTATTTGTGTCTTATAGTTCCTTTGCTCTACAAAAAAATTAGTAATTGTTACTTCTCTCTTTATTTCACACCCTCTGACTATGTATAGCCCATTATTTAGTGTAGATTTAGATGGTCAATATTTGTTGAATGAATCATGGCCAAGAGTTGGAGTGAACAAGTACTTGTAAGTTTGGTTAAGGGAAAAATGATAATTCAATGCAAGTATTTCTCTCAGGGCTGCTTTATCTCCTATAAACATTATAAAATCTTGTTCTCTCTCTGTGGTTTTGTATTTGTGTTGATGCTAGGATGGTAGATAGTTAGCACATATGTATGAAATTGGAGCAAAGTAAGTAAAGGGAGCAAAAGTTAAATAGGCTGTTATTGATCATACACTGGGAAAACAATTGCCTTGACTTTTAGCTGTTCAGTAAAATAATTGCAAGCTTCCCTACCTTTCCTGTGCAGGGAGCAAAAGATGGTCCTCCAGTGAAAATGAGTCATGTCAACAAGTCTTGCAAAACTCCTCGTATCTTGTTTAGTACATGACCAAAAAAAAAAATGTGGGAGCCTCATTTCCTCAGACCCTACTTTAACTGCAGAAGGGCTCTGGAGTATAGTTACTTGGGTAATGGTATTTACTAAACTCCTTGTCAAAGGAAAACCTGCCTTCCAAACTTAGCATTATCTGCCTGTTAACAGAATGAAGCAACACCCTCAGTCTTCTAGAGTCTCACCACTGAATCTTGCATTGGAATGATACTAGATTTCCCTCCCCACACTTCATGATAATATTGGCTTGCCTAGAATCTCACAGCTTCATAGATAGGAAGAATGGAACTGAGGAACTGGTTGGAGGACTTGAAAGTGGAGAGATGGGAGTGTTTATCTAGGGGTGGAAGAATAGTTCATCCTTGGACATGGGGAAGACGGACCATTTCGGAATTTTACAATAAATACAAAGCTCTTTATAACAAAGAGAGGGCTCTCTATTTATTAAAATATAGCCAAGAATAGAAAGGCAATGGGAGAGAAGCACTTTGGAAGCCAGGCCTTCTAGATATTATTTCCTTACTCTGAGAAAGGAGATAGTGTGGAGGAGTTGATGTGGAGAAGAAGCTTCTGGATTGTGGAGTGTGAGTTGAGTGTGCCCAGACTCAGAAGGAGCACAAAGCCCACTAGCCAGTGGAGCTTTCATGACGGCTGTGAAAGAGATGGCTACATAAACTTTCTCAAGGGAGGGGGAGGCGGAATGTGAGAGACGCTCTTGCAGTAAGAAAAACATAATAAATCCAAGAGCTACACACAGCCTGGGGGATTTTATGACCACAGCCAGGCCTGAAGGAATGACTGAACTTAACTAAAGCTGTTAATTACCTGTGAGATCAAAAGCCCACATAAAGGAAATATATTTATGATGCACCTTACAGGATATGCTTCAACTTCTTACCTTTTTTTATTAATTGGTTTGATTAAATAGATTTAAAGAGCCCAGGCAAAGCCTTTTAAATCATATTCCATATTGATCTAATGAAATAGTCAATAAATATACCAACATAGCCCTTTGCTTTGTACAGTCTGGAGGGAAATGCGTCAGCGAATATAACTCAACTCCAAACCTCACTGCTTTTTCGCTCTGTGACACATAGAGAACCAAAAGGATGCTGGGAAAATGTTTCAGGCCATTTGTGGGAGTGCTTGAATAAATGGTTTAACACCTGTTTACAGACTACTTACCAGCCTCTGTCCAAGCCCACATCCAGCTCTTCGGTGCTTCATGGTGGACTTTGCTTGAGCCAGCCGGGTCGGGTGCCTGGGAAACTCTATGCATCATTTATCAGCTTTACTAATGCATGCAGCCATCTGTTATAAACCTGGCTCTAGGCTTCAAGATTCTGGTCATATTTCAGAGCCCCTGACTTTTTATGCATTTGTCCATTTAGTTCTGTAAATATTGACAAAATGAGGCTCATAAACACAATAAAATGTGCCCAGGTAAATAAGAATTCTGTAATGAGGATTCTTTCATCTTAATAAATCTATGTTAAATCAGGGGAAACTTTTCTGCGTCCCTTTTCTGACCTCTGGGAGCAGTGAAAGGACTCAAGGTGGGAAGGAACATGGGGATTGAGGAGTATTTCATCTAAGATTTAGACCCTGACACTTTGTGAATTTCTTCCACTGAGTGAAATACAGCATGTTAAATAAGCGAGACTCTCCGTTGGCTTGAGGTTTTCTCTATATTTTGAGTTTGTAGTGAACTGCAACATAACTTGATACTTAAACTGAATCCTAATAGGAGTACATCAGCCAATCGGAAGCTTCCAAGTGACCTAAACATGTCCATGTTAGACAAATACCTTGCTGAACCCATTCATGCTATTTCCAAATTCTACTTGTGTTTTCTGCTTATCTTTCAAAGCAGTGTTTTCTAGCCTCTTTGGTTCTGAGAGCTGCCTGATTCATGAATCCTCCTTTGCTAATGAACTACCTGAAAAGTGTCCAAAGCTTTTCTTTTAATGATTAAGAGTTTATATTAGCTGTATGGCCATGAGTCTCAAAGGCAAGCCCCAAACAGTGTTCTGTGGGGGTAATTTCCTTGGCCTTTTGTGTCACTTCAGCACAGAGGTAACAAGATTAACTTGGATCGTTCTTCAAAGTATGCATACAGGACAGTGTTACTGAGTTTGTGCCTATAACCCTGCAGGAAATTCTCTTTTGCTAGCTTAGTATGCTTTCTTTTTCTCTAATAAAAGAACCTTGATTCTCAGGTATTTTATAAATAGTAGAGATTGATTTAGCTTATGAGCTAAACCCAGGAGCATGGAACTATCATTTTATGAAGGTTGAGCAACATCCTATAGCAGAGAAAAAGTGTGCTGGTTTAGAGTCACTTCTTTTTACAGAGCCACTAATTCCACCATGGAGGCCCCTGCCTTTATGATCTAATTTATTCCTAACTACCTCCTTTAGGTCCTGTCTCCAAAAACCAGTTACACGAATTTAGGATCCAAGTACCCAACACATGAACTTTTAGGGGTTATCTTTAAACTATAGCATTTCTCCCCAAGTATGAGAACCACTGCAAAATGGACCAAGATCCAGGAATGTGTGCAGCTGTAGGGAATGTCAGCTCTCTCCTAGGATTCACATGCAGTTTCCTCTCTCTTGGGATGGGTATGAATCTAAGAGAAGTCTTGACTGCCTTCTAGGTTACATTACTCTGTTTTACTACTATGCCTCTAAAAATCATTTTTTGTTTAGTGATACTTAGGTTTGAACTCAAGGTCTTTCAGGATCTCTCTAGGATGGAGCTGTACCATTTGAACAATACTCCACCTCTATATTTCTTTTGCTAGTTATTTTTCTAATTGGGTCTTACTATCTACCCAGGCATTCACCTGAGCCACAGTCTACATACTTTAGGTTTCTACTTGTCCCTGGGATTGCAGGCTCTCCTACCCTCTCCAGCTTCTCTGCATTCAAATGAAGTCTTGTGTACTTTTTTTTTTTTTTAAATTTTTTGCCTAGGCTGGCCTTGCCAGAGTCTTTCTAATCTCAGCCTCCCATGTAGCTTGGGATGACAAGCAGCCAGCTGTGAGGGTTGAGAAGGGGGTCTCATGAACTTTTTCACCTCCAGCTGGCCTCATGAATTATGGACTTCTGCATCTCAACCCTCCTAAGTAACAAGGGGTGAGCCATGGATGCCTGGCTAAGCTCTGTAAATCTTAATACAGTTTCATAGATGTATTTGAGTATGTGAGACTTAAAAACCAAGAACCACATCTCAGAAGATGTGGCTGGTGAGGTTCAGGTAGATCTGGGTTCTGCATTCAAGTAGGGTCAGTGTTTCCTTATACTTCAGAAAGCAACTTAATTTGCTCCCTCAACCAGGAAAGTTTGCAGATATAAAGCAATACTAATGATGGAATTCCAGCCAGGCGCCTGTGGCTCACACTTGTAATCCTAGCTACCCAGGAGGCTGAGACCTGAGGATTGCAGTTCAAAGCCAGCCCTGGCATGAAAGTCCGTGAAACTCTTCTCTCCAATAAACCACCAGAAAACTGGAAGTGGCGCTGTAGCTCAAGTGGTAGAGCACTAGCCTTGGGCTGAAAAGCTGAGGGATGGCGCCCAGGCCCAGAGTTCAAGCCCCATGACCGATTAAAAAAAAAAAAAGATGGAATTCCATCTTGATTGGAATGTTGAACTCATTTGAGGTGTAGGAGAAGCCCATGTAATTGAGGCTTTTCCTCCCCCAGCCCCCCGCCCCTTTCCAGCCTTATTCTATCTTCAATTATTTGGGTAATTTGGTCCTGAGGGCAAGAATTCCTTTATAAGTCAAATCTATTCAAATCTATTATGCAGAGAAGAATCATCAGGAAATTACTCAGTTTGTATCCCAGACTTGTGCCTAATGTTTTGGAGTAGATAGAGCTTTCTATTAAGCCAGCACTGCTCTCCAGTTCAGGAACAAGACGGCAGGCTGGACATCCACAGCTCTTCCCTTGGTCCCTCTTTGTTTTAGCAAGAGCCGTCTGTAGGGATGCCCCATGCGGATGCTGGCTGATGGTGGCTTCTCTCTGCCTGAGGCCACTGTTGCTGCCAACCTTGCTTGGCTGGTGTCAGAGCATTCATTCCAGGCCAGGGAGAGCTGCTGCCAGGGCAGCAGGCATATGCTTTCGCCTTGTCTAGCCATCTCCAGGAGCCAGGGATCCAGGCCTTTTAATCATCGAAACCTCAGGCCTTCTGGTGAAGAGCTGGTTTTGTCTATTTGTGCCCTGACAGAAGTTGTCTATGTGCTGTCAAAGGTCCATGAGCTTTTGGGCTTACAGGCACTCAAGCCAAATGCAAACGTTTTCAATTTAGACTTTGGAAAATGACATTTTAGTGTACTGGGCAGACTTGTTTATCTGGCTTTATTGTTTCTGGATTTCTGGCTTACTGGAGATACTCAAATTCTGTTTAGTGTATATGTGTGTCTCTGTGTACACTTACATATTTTCCTTTGTGTTCCTTATATTTTTTTTTGTTCCCACAAAGTGAATGTCAAGAGAAAGCAGAACAGGAAAAAGGGGCTTGAATTTTGGCATCAGAGCGATAAGTCTTTTTCTTGTCTCCCCTCACAGTTACATATGTGCCACAAGAACAGACTTTTGTCTTATTTTTTGTTGTCTCCCTAGAGTATAACATAGTTTCAAGCATGTAGGTAATAAGGTGATGAGTTACTATGATGAGTGAAAGCATGAACAGGTTCACATTCTCTCTACTCAGAAGTTTTGTAGTTTCATGTGCTTTTTTGCTGGTTCTGGGGCTTGAATGAACTTGTTTCACTCAAGGTAGGCACTCTACCACTTGAGCCACAGCACCTTGTTTTCTGGCAGTTAATTGGAGACAAGAGTCTCACAGACTTTTCTTATCCATGCTGGCTTTACCACGATCCTAAACTCTCACCTCTGGAGTAGTTAGAATTACAAGTGTGAGGCACCAGTGCACGGCTCATGTACATTTTAACAATCCCACTTTGCAGTTCGTTTCATGGAGAGTGGTCACCTATTCTGTAAGACCCTATAGAGACTGGCATAGTCTTATAAACGTTAGGGGCTCCCTCTTCTGTTTATCCACCATTGAGCAAGATCCTCGGGCAAGGATTTGCTTTTCCATTTATTTAACATCTACACTACCCAACTTCTGCTAAAGAAGTACTGATCAGTTCAATGAAGCATATTCTCTTTTACCATACTTTTTGGCCATTTGTGGCTTTTGGGAAGTAATATTTTCATAAAATTAAGGGTTGTAAAACACTCAGAAGATCATACAACTACTTAAACACAAACAATAATATGAAATTGACTGAGCTTCTTCACATCAAGCAGTCTCATATGTGCAGGGGAAGTAAAAATTTGGGGGTTTGAATTTTTATTTTTTAAAACTTGCTCTTTGACCTTTTCTGTTTGTCCCAGACATATACTAGTTATTGCAAATAAGGGAAACCATGGGACCTATGTTTCTTGGGGCCTGACATCTTATATATACCCTTCTCTAATTTGGAGAGGGGAAGGGAAAAAACAAAATGCTTAAATAGGGATACAGATTGACCCATTGGCCCATTGTAACAATGAGATGCACAAGACACTATGTTGAAAAACAAACTTTACAATTTAGGCAGGGGTAGGGGTGTAGCGGGGAGGTTTAGTTGTGGAGGTGGGAGGGAAGGGAGGGTAGGGGAAAAACAAAGGAGGAGGTAGCAATGCTTGATAGGAAATGTACTCATGACCTTGCTCATGTAACTCTAACCCCTCTGTACAGTATTTTTACAATAAAAATGTATTAAAATTTGTTCTTTGATCATATTTAATGAATTCACGGTAATATGAACTTACTGTGTACATTTCTTCAAATAAAGGGAATAAATGAAGGAAGTAATAAAGGTAAGAAGGGAAGGAGGGTGGGAGAAAGTAAAGTAAAGAAAGAGAGCATGAATGGATGGATAATGAGTAGACTGAAGAACACTTAAGGACAGTTAAATATTTTAAGGATTTGTGTGGGAAATGCTTGGCTCTCACTTGTAGTTGGTGTATTGCCATAAGAATACTTTTCTGTTGGGGCTGGGAAGGTGGCTCAGTGGTAGAGCGCTTGCCTTGCATGCCTGAGGCTCTGGGTTCCATTCCTCAGCACCACATAAGCAAAAAGAAAAAAGCCGGAGTGGTGCTGTGGCTCAAGTGGTAGAGTGCTTGCCTTGAGCTGTAGAACTGAGGGACAGCGCCCAGGCCCAGAGTTCAGGCCCCATGACTGGCAAAACAAAAAAACAGAACTGAAGCTGGGAGCCGGTGGCTCAAGCCTGACATCCTAGCCTCTCAGGAGGCTGAGATCTGAGGATCGAGGTTCAAAGCCAGCCCAGGCAGGAAAGTCTGTGAGACTCTTATCTCCAATTAACCACCAGAAAACCAGAAGTGGTGCTGTGGCTCAAGTGGTAGAGCGCTAGCCTTGAGCTGAAGAGCTGAGGGACAGAGCCCAGGCCCAGAGTTCAGGCCCCACAACTGGTACACCCCCCCCCAATAAAAAGAATGCTTTTCTGTTAACCGTCCTTGCCTTGTGACTGGCCGTCAGAGTGTCACTCTTTTCAGGTGAAGTCACTTCTGCAACCCCTAAGTTTATTGACACTGGCTTCCAATCTGAAGCTTAGGCTTTCAGTTGCACAGGTAGAACCTGGAAGACTGACATGCGGAGCTCCTGACTCCATGGGAGAATGTGTGTGTGTTTGTCACGGGGACTGTGTGAATTTCTTCTCTGCGTCTTCTTAGGACTACAGGCTTCTCTGCTTGTCTCCTCAGTAATGGTTCTTAATTTTCCCCTGCTTTGTTTTACTTACTTTGGGGGCCTGACCACATCATTTATGGAAACCTCTTCATTAGCTCACATTTTTTATTCTTTAATAAAGCAAGAGAAAATTATCATGAGGTCCCACCTGGATTGGCAGTTGTGAAAAAAAGATGTGTCCACACAACACATGCACTTAGTGTCGATGATGAAGTCAACCCATATTTGGTAATGGGGAGAATAGCTCCGGGTAGCAATGGCCTCACCATCCTCATGCGGAATCTGAGTTGTTCCTGCCCCACAGGTGGGTGAGAATGGCAAGTCACAGACAGATTCCCGGGAGTGATGGTGAATGCATTTACTCTCCCACGGAAAACACATGTTTCATAAAGCCAAGACTTTATCGACTTTTCCTCTGGCTTCCTGCTGAGCCTTTAAACTCTGGAACTTTCATCATATTCCATCCCCCACTTCCAGCCTTCGTCTTTATCCCCTAATTATGTGAGCTTAACTTCCCCTGACCTACAGAGAGCCAGGAAAAATGGCCATATAAAGCCCTGTTGTGTTTGGGGCTGACCTATGGGTCCTTTAAATGAAGCCAGGATACAGTGTTGGGGTTTGAGCTGCTAATGTCTGGACGCCCTTAAGGAGCATAAATCTCTCCAAACCCAAAGGGGACTTGAAGGTGGTGATTTCCAACCCTCTTGGATTTGTGACACCTTATGGTTTGATTTGCTAACACCTTCTTCCCTGCCTTTTAAAAGTGACAGGTGTGTCATATGTTTATTTTGAAAATTAAAGTAAATCATTATTTATACTTTTTTATTATTGAGCATTACTTTTGAGGGTGAGAAAAGAGGGAGGTGACTTGTAGAATTTTTAATGGCCCTGCTAGCTGTGTTGCATGAGACTACCTCAGATCTGTTCCTTTATGTACTCTTAACCCCATGGTAGAGCCTCTGACTTATGTACATTTGTTTTCTTTCATTGTTTTCAGTTATTTCTACTGTCTGCTGTGATATTTGACCATATACTGTTCTCTATTATTATCAGATTGCTTCTAGTATATTCAGTATTCCTTGCAATATCATCCCCTTCACTTTTTTTTTGGTCAGTCATGGGGTCTGAACTCTGGGCCTGGGAGCTGTCCCTCAGCTCTTCAGCTCAAGCTCACTTGAGCCACAGCACCACTTCTGGCTTTTTCTGCTTACATGGTGCTGAGGAATCGAACCCAGGGCCTCATGCATGCAAGGCAGTCACTCTACCACTGAGCCACCTTCCCATCCCCTTTACTTTTGACCCAGTGCTAAGACCAGAATAGATGTACAGTATAAAAATTAGTATTGGTGGTACTGAGGATTGAACTCAAGGCCTCATACTCGACCACATAAGCCATAACCCCAATAGTTTGCTTTCAGTTGATTTTTCAGATAGAGACTTGTACTTTTGCCCATGTTGTTTTCAGACCATCATTCTTCTTATCCTGATTAGCTAGGATTATAAGCCTATACCACTATGCTAAATACTTTTTTTTAAGATAGGGTCTGTATATATATATATATATATTTTTTAAATTGGGATAGCCTGGAACAGAAATCCTCCTGTCTCCACTTCTTGAGTAGCTAGGGTTACAGGCATGCCTTTTCTTTTTTTTTTTTTTTTATTGTAAAGATACTATACAGAGGGTTACAGTTACATGAGTGAGGTAATGAGTACACTTCCTCTTGAACATTGTTA
>NW_012267500.1:1066250-1104047 GCF_000151885.1 Dipodomys ordii | reverse complement strand
TTTCCCTACTGCCCCGTCGCCATCTTGGTCAGGCATGCCTTTTCATTCTTGGTCTAAAGAGCCATTTGAGTAATTAGTGATATCTTTGATGAAATAAGATGAAACACAGGTATGGAATACAACTTCTTGGTACTCACCATTACTTTCTAAGGAAGAGAGAAACAAATATGGCCAGTGGTGTAGAGTAGAAACTCTATACTTTCCATGGAAAGAGCATTGATGACCACATTATTAGACACCAGAGGGTCCATTCTCTGTATCTTGAGGGAAATCAGATCTAATGAAACGTTGCAAGCATCAAGTGGTGCTTCTTAGGAAAAGAGGCTTGCAACTCTTAGCTTATTATCCCAGGCACATGCCCCTGCACTTAGATAATGCAAGAAGGACAAGCACGACTATCCTAGCAATCCTGATGTGTCAAGGGTCATGGACTTCCACCCTTATCTCTATTGTTCCATTTCTCTCAAGAGAGAGAGAGAAGAGCCTTCTCTCTGCCCACATCTTAGTCCCTGGATGAGAAGTCTACCTTTGTGGCCTTACTTTTCTTCTCTCTCTTTTCTTCTCTTTCTTTTGGTTTCAATTTTGTCTTCGATTATTTCTTCAGATTGCATCTCAAGGATCTTGGGACAAGTTTTTGTCAATGACATTGAGCTGGCAGATTTATGAGAAGCCTTCCATTATGTACCATGCATATTCCAGTCTCCCTTTAATTCTATAATTCTTTAGGGTTTAGCCCTAGTACCTTTAATTCTTTTCCTTTAGGATGGACTCTATATTTGGAAATTTTTCCAAGTAAAACTTAGACAATCCACTTATTCTTATTTGAATCCTAATCCCATGACTCTAGGTACCCCTCTTTAGTAGAAAGCTCTGCTGTTTCCTCACTACCCACAGTACTTCCCAGGGGGAAACATCCTTATTCCCTGTACCCTCCTTCAGTGGGTCATAACTAGCAAGGTTAAGGAGGACCAGCTGAGTCAAGGGCCCAATTGATAGGCTTTACTGTGACACAGTATGCTTTGAAATGAACTGAAAAAAAGAACCCCTAATTTTTCCGTTAGGAATTTGAACTAGGAAACTTTAGAGAACCCAAGGCAACTAGAAGTGAGGGCAGAAAAAATGCACCTAAGTTAGAGTTCTAGCCAGAGATGCTAGAGTTCTAGCTAGAGATGGTATAAGTAGAATTTAGAAGGGAGCAGAAACTAGGAGTAAATAGAAGCATCAGTTCTGTATTATCTGTGTGTTCTCTATCTGGAGATACATAATAGAGAAGCATAGAGAAAAGCCAAAGCAACATGGAAAACCTTGAAATCTATGTATAATCTGTGAAAAGTATTCATCTCTAAGATTCCATTGTAGGTAATTTCCATCTGCTCTGCAGCATGTATCCTTACAGTGAACTTCCTTTTTCATGAGCTTCCTCTAGATATGAAAAATGCCAACATTCACAGACCATATGATTATTTTCATCTGGGGAACTTGTCTTCTCAAAGGCATGACTTCAAATGCCTAGAATCTTCCAAAAAGATGGGCCATTCATGTGTTTGGATCTAGGCATGATTTAAAACACAAAACACTTTTGCTTGGGTGATCACTCTTTTTGATTGCTCTGGCCATGGTCAGTTCTTATTCCTGTTGACCATTTGTCTCTTGCTGACCTGGGGCCTAGTCTTCTGACTTAACTTTGATCAGTGTGATTAGAAGTGGTGGTGTGTGGGTGTGATACTAGAACTTAAGAGGCATTGTTGATTTGTTTAGTTTCCATGCCAGATGTCAAATTACAGAATCTTCCTTTCTTTCTAAGTCCTTCAGTTTGCAATGTACTTGGTTGCCCACTTCATAGATTTGTTACTTGAATGTTTTCTGAACCGAATATGGTTTTCTATCCACAGTATCTCTCAGACCTTTCCCTGAGGTCTGCCAGTTAGAATTTCTCTGCCCCCTGACCTGTAATGAATCCTGAAGAGATTTTAGTGCAGTTAGTATAGACCTCTCATCATCCACCCTGTTGTCCCATGCAAGTTTATTACTGAACAGTGCTTCTAGACTGATCTTTCTCATAAGTCATATAGGAGCATTACAAGTCTCCAGAGGCTTTATTCTGTCTCCTTCAAGACAAAGTCCAAAGTTTTTAGTTAGGCTTATAAATTCCTTTTTGATCCCACCTTCTCTCCTTCTTACTACAATGAGTATGACGGAATCTTACATTCAATCCTTAAGGGAGTAACAAACACATAGGAAAGTATTTGGATTGCAAATACTAAGAAAGGAGTGCTATGTTCATAGATATCTACCTAGCTTATGGCAGGGGAGGGATGGAGGAAGGAGAGAGAAAGTTAGAGAGAGAAAATACTGGAAGGAAGGCTTCTTGATCCCTCACTCCAGTCAAGGCCAGAAGGCCATTTCAAGGGGTAAATGAGGCCTGAGAGAGAATGAGTTCTCAGGCAAAAGGTATTGCATAGGTCAAGGTCTGGAAGCACCAGATGCTTAAAGAACTTAAAAAAAAGTCAGTCTGGGGAGGTATAAAGAACAGTGGCATCCATATGGACTCATGGGTTTTATTAATCCTATTGAGGAATTTGGACTGTATTCCAACAGAAATTGATGAACAAGAGCAAAATGTTACTCAAGCAAAAGAAGCTATATGGCTAGAAGAATATGTATTTGGAGGATCCTTAAGAGACTTGATTTACATTTTAGAACTTATCAATTAAAAGGATTACAAGACTGGCCTATAATTTTATGCCTATAATTCCAACAACCTTAGAAGGGTAGAGATCAGGAGGGTTTTGGTTCAAGGCCAGCCTGGGAAAAAAGTTAACAAGACCTCATCTCAACAAATACGTTGATACAATGGCTCAGATGTCTGTGTCACCCTACCAAAAGGGAAGTATACTTAGGAGGTTGACCCTGGGAAGAAAGTGGGAGACCCAAGCAAGCTTGGGGTTTTGAGTTTAAACCCTAGTACTGCCAAATGAATGAATGAATATATAGTAAATAAATATGAATGAAGAATGTAGTAAGGTGACTCTTAATGAATTTTTACTGGTTCTGAGCACAAAGGTGAAGAAGGACTCCTCCAGGAGTCGTTAGATTTCACCCATCTTCAGGAAGAGCCCCATGTAAATCTTCCCAGGCAGAACAGTGTTTGTTGCCAAAAGTATTCAGCTGCAAAGGCATAATCACTGCCTTTGTTGACAGATTTAGAGATGTTTTGCCAAACACTATCTTAAAACACTATGATTAGATGTAATTTTGTAAAAATGAGTCCATAATGGAGGTGATTCGCTTGCCGTATCAGCAAAGGAGTATCTTCTATTTACAGTTTATTTAATTTGCATTTGATTAATTTACATTGAGTGCAAGCAGTTGCTCTATAATTATCTCCTTGCCTGCATCAGGGTACATGTAAAATTATGTTTGGAAAATTGCGAAGTCAGATGTTAACATTGAAAACATCCCTGAAGTAATTTCTCTTCCCTCCTTTACCATCCAAGCTAACCCTTTGTAACATTAGATTCCTGAGGAGCTTTTCATATTTGTATTCTGCACAAAGTATTATTTATTTTTCATTTTCACAATTTACTGTTTAACTTGTTACAAATAAATTTTGCTTGATTAGTTCTATTAAATCTATCATCGTTAAGAGTTACTTTAAGTATATCTTTCAGGGAATCCTGGGATCTTTTCATGGATTAGAACTGTGTTCCCTACTCATTTATCCCCTTATTTTTTGAAATATTTATCACATACTATGGAAATGTGTCAGATGGCCCTAAATTATTTTTCTAGTCTCCACCTTGTGGGCCAAATCCAGCTTAATGCTGGTTTTTGTATGGCCTTTACATTAAGAATGGGTTTTACACTTTTAAATGATTGAAAAACATTCAGGAGAATATTGGATGGCATGAATATTATATGAAATTTAAATTTCAGTCTCCATAAGTACTCTTATTGGAGCATTACTACGTCATTTATTTACATTGTCTATGGGAACTTTTATGCTACAAGGGCACATGGAGATGTTATACAAGAGAATGGCTCATCAATCCTGTAATATTTACTCTCTGGCTCTTGATGGAAAATGTTTGCTGATCCCTAGCCTATGGTAATTGTGGTAATCTAATTCCCCTTGAGAATGGTTGGTTTTGGAATGAACATAAAATCTTAATCCTGAGAAATGGAGTATTGATGGGGCTTCTGGGAAAGGGCTCTAGCTGCTGCAAAGGAGGCATACATAGTTCCCTGCTTCCTGTGTTGTTGCTGCACCTGGATGAGTGTCTGGCCATTTGGCAGCCATTTTGTGGTTAAGTAGGGTCTGATTTAAAGGAAAAGATGAGACAAACTAAATTCTTTGTATGTGTCTTCAAGGAGGCCAAATCCCATTCTGTCTTTGTACTTCCTATTGCATGAGATCATATCTTTTCTGTAATTTTAGGTAGGGTTTGAAGGTAGGGTTTTCCGTTTGGGTACCTTAGTTTTCTCTATAGGCCTCTGTGTCGCATTTGCCAGTATGTATAGTGTGGGGAGCCAAATAACACCAAAATAAAATAAAACAGTGCATACTGTCTGTTTTCTACTGGCTTAAGTCTGCTAAGGTGGCATTCTGCAAAAATGGGATGTGCAATAGGTCTGCTTTCTTGGGGCTTCATAGAGTGGACTTTATAGAGTGCTGAATGTTTAGTGGTGGTTTGGAGCTCCTTAATCCAATAGGGGACTAATAGTTCCAGGAAAATAGAAGGTATGAAACAGGCACAGACAGAGGAGACAGCATGGTGTTGGCTGGGAATATTACCACCACTGAAGAGGGTAGGAGCAGTCTGGATTTTTTTTTTTTACCCTCAAGGTTTGCTTTGTTCAAGCAACAATGAGGTCTACTGTTAATACCAGAATACAAACAACTCCTATGACTATTTTTCTTTTTGTCTGTCATTGGGCTTGAACTCTGGGCCTGGGTGCTGTCCCTCAGCTCTTCAACTTAAGGCTATGACTATTTCAAAATGTTATTGCTAAAGACTTAGGGTAGTATCATGTACTGAAAACTTAAATGGGTTAGGCATTTCAAATGTCATATCTCATCCAATTCCATCCCTGTTTTAAAGATAAAGACAGTAAGGCTGAGTGAAATTAATGAGTTGTCCAAGGTCACATAGTAAGTGTAGAATTGAGAACAAATTCTTGGGCTTTTTGATTCAAAGTCAGTGTCCTGACCAAAAGAAAGCCTTTCAGACAAAGTAGAATGGAGTTTGGTTGATTCTTGTATAATTCACAGCCAATGAGTTTGGTGACTCTTATTCTTCACACTAGCACTATGGCTTTCAGAAGCTCCAGTACATTTGTGGTTGAGAATCTTATTTACTTAAAAAATACACATTTGGAAGTGAATGGAAATTTGGAATATGGACATTTCAGACATGAACCTAGCTTGGTGTGCTGTTAATAGCCATGCCATTTGGGCACTCCTGGTAGTCTAGTTCATGCAGTAGAGACTTTGAAGATCTTCTAAGTGCCAATTGTATATGTATTCTAATTCCCAGCTACAATATAAATACATGTGGTTCAGGTTAGTTGCATTGTATACATACATGTCCTGAACTTCCAGTTTCCAATATCTGAATTTATGAAACAAAAATTTGAGTGCGAAGAGAAAGACAGTTCCAGAGCAAAGACGGACATGACTCATGTCAGCATGTCACAGGTAATTGAGAGGGGCTTCCAAATAGTGAGGCTGACAGGCAAGTGAGAAGACAGACAGAGAATGTCTTGAGCTGGAGGGAAAGCAACACAAGAGTGGGAATGGAGATGGTAGAATGCATAGAAGATTGGGCCTCACCTGTGGTTGGATCTGAGGACCAGAGTGAGTTCACAAGGGAGAAGGGTCCAGTTGGGAATGAGGTTTGGGTTCTGTCTATAGCTATGTACATCCTTCATGAAGCATCTGAAGCCAGATGGTCTGCATCCAAATCTTAGCTCAGCCCCTGCACTGCCCAAGGCAGCTCACTAAATCTTACAAACCTTCCTTTCCGCACCTGTAAAATAATTGCGTAAATAATTGCACTTACCTTGCAGGGCTGTTAAGACTAAGTGAAATCATGTTGACTAGTGTTTAGCACCGGGCTGGGCACACAGCAAAGTGCTCAATAACTATCAGCCATGCTGGCATTATTATCCTAACTGTCAAGATGGGGCTACTCATCCCTTACCAAGCAGAGCACTAGTGGCTGTCCAGGATGGCATTTGCCTTGTCTGTTGAGTGAATGGAATAGCTCTTACCCCTTGAATTGTTAACATTATTATTTTTCAGTTCGACCATTTCTGCAGTTCATTTGTCCATTCTTATTCAAGGATATATACAGTGGTGAGAATTTTAATGCATGAGTGGTTTGGGCAACAGCCCCAAAATATCTTATTTTTACTACGTATTATTATAGCATTACATTCATAGTTCGGGGTCAGCTGCCATTTCCTGAGGTTTATAACATGCCTGTTTTAATTAACATCAAGCTCAAATTTGGCATACAGGTGGTCAGCCCAGATGTGAATGTTATTTTTAAAAGTGCCTTATGGCTGTTAAATCTCGTTCTTTAAAATAGCAAAACATATATGAGTGTGTGTATGTGGTGGGGGAGGGGTCTGGAGAGCAGTAAAAGTCTGAAATGCTGGGTATTTCACTCCTCCGTTAGACATGCTTCAATGACAAAAAGAGTGCTTTAAAATTATTAAGATATGTATACATAGGCCATAAGCTAATATATTGAAAATAAGCCAGAATAACAATAAAAAGGAGGTGGCGTCACACTGGATGGATAAAAGAAAGCACATAGAGAGCTGCGTACTATGTGATTTAGGAAAATAAGCAGAGACGCTGTTTGTGGAGGAGGCGGCCAGCAGGATTTCTACTTTTTAGAGATATCACAGTACCCAGACTTTAACATTATCTGAAGAGTATCACTTGATATGTGTGTGTGAGCGTGTGGCACAGTGTACACACAAATATATCCTTTCTGTCCTGTACACATAGGTCACATATCTATATATGCCATGTGCATATTATAAGACCAGTCACTAATATACTTGTGTTAATTTAAGCACAAATAAATTCTTTTTTCAGGGCCTGGCCAATCAAGGGGCTTAAACACAGGGCCTGGGCACTGTTCCTGAGCTATTTTGTTCAAAGCTAGCTCTCTACCACTTTGAGCCACAATGCCAGTTTTCTGGTGGTTAAATGGAGATAAGAGTATCATTGTCTTTCCAACCTGGCTGGCTTTATACTACAATCCTCAGATCTTAGCCTCCAGAGTAGCTAGGATTAAAGGTGTGGCCATACCAATATTAGGCACAAATAAATTCTAATTTTTTCTAAACTAGGTCATAGATACTGCCTTCTTTTTTATTTCAAGTCAATTCTATGCCCAAGGTTGTTAATATCAAAACTCCGTACTACTGTCAGTGTTTAGTCTTATAAATAAAAGGTTTTTCTGGTATGAAAGGAAGTAAGTCCGATAAAGTTGGAACTAATGGCAGTACATCTATAGTCTTTTGTGTAAGTGGAAATTGCTTGTTTTCAGTGGAACTTCCCAAACGGTGCTTCCTAACCCTTGGGCAATACCCTGGAAAGAACAAAGTTAGCAAATCCCACCCACAGAGAAGTAACCCAGCTGTCTTGCCATGTTTATGGCAAACATTCATTGAGCCTGCTAGAATTAAATGGTGAAATTCATCACAACTAATTTCTATTTGTCATCTATTAAGCTACATTGTTCTGTCCTCAACGTCAGGTTAAATAATGAACCTCTTGCAATGGAGTAAATTAACCTCCACTTTATGTTCATGTCATTGTCAAATGGAAACATCACTTGCACAAATGAAAAAGATTCATTAGTAACACCAGTGCACAAGCTCTGCTCTGGTAAAAGATAGGAGGGATGGAGACCTTGTCATAATGTACCCTTGCCAAGCCCCTCATTATTTATGATGCCTGCTGTAATCTCTGGGATTGTCTTCAGCAGTGGCAATTAGCCCACAGTGCACCAAGCAATTATGGGGCAGAGTCTGCCTCTGACAGGTATGCTGCCCTGGTTTTAAAGGGCTGTGATCCTTGAGAAATGTAATCCTATCTATATACAGTCCAAAGATCAGCCTGCCTCCCTGTTAGTAGTAGAGACAGAGAAAGTAAGCTGTGCATTGTTAGCTACTCTCAAGGCTTCATTGCATGGATGATGGGCCCATCTTGTTCACATCAGCAGTGCTGCATTGTGTAGGGTCACAGGCCCTTGGGCGAAAATGGGACTAGCATAATCTGTCATTCCACCTGAATTCATTCATAGCTTCCCAGGCCAAAATTTCTTAGTCATTCATAATCCTAATGTTGAAGTGGTAATTGATCTGTGTCATTCGCTTTTCTTTTTTTTTTTACTTTAAATATACATTTTAATATTGTTATTGTCTTTAAGTAGCTAAACAGAGGAGTTGCCCTTCAACAAATCAGTTTACGAGAACAATGCATTTTGATCAATGTCACCCCTTTCAGAATTCTCACTGTTGTATCTACCTCTGTGGATCAACCGAATGAGAGAGAGAGAGGGGGGGGGAGAGGAGAGAGGAGAGAGAGCAAAGTTTTACAATTTTTGCTTTTGAAATTTATGTGGATTAAATTGTCATTTTTGACTATGCTTGGCCCAAATTGCATACACTAAATCCACAAAAAAAGCAGGCTGTGTTATAAGCTTGTCTCCGTTGGTGGCCTTTAGAAAGTCTGTGATTTAACGAGCCACAGAATTCCTCAATTCCTCTTCAAGTGGAGAATTGGAAGCGATAACATGCTCATCATTCTTGAGAGGGGTCTCATTTGCTACATATTGTAAAAGGAACTCCACAATACTGATGTGTTCTCATGGAGGAGTGAAACAAGGTTGTGTGAAAGGAGACATCATTGCGTACTTTGAGATTTGGGACTGAAAAGCCTACGAAGTGCTTGAAGCGCTTGAAGCACTTCCTCTTTTGCTTTCTCTCTTTGTTTTGGCATAAAGTTTTGAAAAAGTTTCTTTAAGGCGTCCTGTTAAATTGATTTTTGGGATCCTGAAGGCCAGAAGATTGACAGCTCTGGGAAGAGCACCATCTCTCAAGTGAGCATTTTCTGAAGAGCAGTGAGCTGAGGTTGCCTTGCTACCTGGGGGACCACTGCTGAGGTGACAAGGCTGCACGCAGCGTGTCGTGCACAGCTCTTGCTCTGTTCACCATTAATCCTAAGTTACCTGACTTCACTGCACAGCTTTGGTATTAGATTGTGAATTAGAGCACATCTAGCCTGTCTGGTCATTGGTAACTCAGGAGAATTGGGAAATAGGTACAGTGTTTTGACTCGGGCCAAGGTCAGCTGCAGCCCTCTGAAACACAGCCCATTTGGCAACAGCCAGGGTTGAAGTGAAGTCTTGATTGTAATTGGCTTATTATATTTTCACCTAGGAAACAGAATACAACTGGGCCACTCACAGAAATTCAGGAAGGGAGGGGCCTCTTTTCATTATAAAGAAAGTTAACAGCAAGGCTGAAATTTGGGGTTTTAATTGATGCAAGATTGTTTAAGCCATAGAAAGTAAATCCATAGAAAGGATCCCACAATTCTGCATCCAAGACCCATGGTGGACATCAGTAATTAATCTCAGCACTCTTTCTTGTCAAGCGTAGATTTGGGCTCACATTCCTTAAGACATCACTCAAGATAGATACTTACCTATCAACATATTAGCTTGCACTATTGAAAAGTTTCAGGATTAGAGTTTTTTTAAATGCTAAAAACAGTATTAATGGAGACAGAAAATTTTGCAAGGGACTTGACAAAGTGTAAATGAAACCATGGTTTAATAGTGCACTAATGGGTCATTCTTAGCACTCAATTTTTGGTAAGAATATATGTTGAGTATACATAATCCACAAAACAATACTTATATCATTGATGAGAAAGGCATCTGCTAGAATCTGGTGTTGACTAAGAAGATAAAAAGGCAGGATGTGTGGAATTTTAGGCAGCATTGAAATTAAAGGGTAAGAAGATTGAGATTCCTTTTGAAGACTGGTGGGTTTGTGGAAGCAGTACTATGACACTGTTTTAGGGAAGAGGGGGTTTTCAAATCTTCTCTCCCTGATGTCTTTCCTAGTTTTTATCTGTGACTTCAAATTAGTGCATGAATGAGGAAACATCACAAACACTAAGGATGTATGTTTTTTTTTTTTTGAGGGAGGGCAGTCTTTGTGTGGGAGAGAGGGCAGAGCTGGGGATCAGTGTTAGTCCAGAGATATCGCCACTTTCCAGCTGCTCCTTGGGGAAGCTTCGCCCAGGTGGGAGTTGCATGACTCCCGGCAGGTCTGATCAATAAAGAGAATCCTTCCTGGGGCATCACAGCATGGTAGCAGGGCTGCCCCGTGGGTCATGTGCTCTCTTCTCTGCACACTGTGGAGTTTGGAGCAGGCAATTAGAAGTTGGGGGACAGCTTCTCCCAGAGGCTGAAGAGCTGACAGATGAGCAAATTGCTCCCCGTACTCTCCCAATGAAGTGTGGATCTGGATCCCTGCCAACTCACTCACATTTAGTGAGTGATGAACTATGGAAAGTGGTGGACTGTGCCTGCCCTTTCCAGTGTGTCTAGAGATATAGAGTAATAGAGTATGCAGCCATTACTGTATGTCACATGTAGGTAGGGTGCAGCTTGTAAAATGTGTGTGTGTGCATGCATGCATGCATCCATGTGTGTGCGTGTGAGAGAAAACACAGGGTCCTCAGGCAATAATCATGTCATGTTTGGCACATCAGTTATAAACTAAGTCCCTTGAGCAAGAACTATGAGGAAGAGAAAAGACTCAAAAGAGTCTGGGCATCCCTATAGAGAACCACATTAACACAGACAGAAGGTTGCACCTGGCCTAGAACATGGAAAGAACAAAGGCTTTGGAGACCTTCAGATTGATTGGCATGCTCATGTACAAGTTGCTTCATTTCCTGGACCAGTTTCACATCTGTGAAGTTAGCGATTCTGGGAAGACTGGCATAAATGATGGTCAGTTTTGTGCTACCCATACTGACAAGTCTGTAAAAACCAAGGGGTAGGTTGACACCCTACCTCCATTCCTGTCCTCATAAATTGTAACATGCATTGACCATTTCCTATGCCTTCTAACATACTACTCTAAGATTTTTATATGTATTAATTTGTTTAAGCCTCAAAATCCCTGACAGAAATAGACCTGTGAAAATTCCCAACTAGCTTATCCTAGAAGTGAATTTCAGTGTCTTTCTCTCATAGATTTTGTTTAGAGTGTGTGGTAGAAGTCACATTATCAGCAAATAAAGCAAAATTTAAAAAAATATAGAAAACACCTTTTTTTTGGACTATCTGTGGTATATGGAATGTTGAACCCCCCATAAAATTTTTTTTGAGCTGCTGGGGATTGACCCCAGAGCCTCACACTTGCTGTTTTGGTTATCTTTCAGAAAGGAGCTCATGCTAGCATTGGCTGGGTTGGCCTCATACTGCCTGCAATTGGCCCACCTTTGATTTCCAACTAGTTTGGACCACAAGTGTGTGCCATCACACCTACCTTGTCTTTTGAGATAAGGCCTCAGCGCTTTTGCCTGGCCTGGCCTTGAACTGTGATCCTCCTGTTTTCACATCCAGAGTGGTTGGATTTACAGGTAGTTATTACCATAGCTGGCCTTCCCTAATTCCATATAACAATATATGGTAGATTACTTTCATAATTATAGTAAAGCATATTTGTAATTCTCCCACAATATAATACACATCATATTCCTATTTAGAAGAATGATGTTTTCCTGATGCAATCATGTATAAACCTAATTATGAAATGTCCACTAGGGTATAATTTAAATTAATCTGTTGTACTATTCATTCCTTCTGTACTGAGATATTTATACTATAGAAAACTACATAATTTAAAATTTTAATTATTATGACTAATTTCTCCAAAGAAGACAGTTGCTTTTTGCATTCCGAAATAAATTTCCTATTTGTTTGCATTCTGTTTAATTCTTCCTACTCTATGGGTTTGGAAGTTCTAATCTGAATTCTTGCTAGATTATCTAGGTACTCTTCTTTGTCTCAAAAGGTACCCACTCTCCTTCCTTCCTTCCCTCTCTCAAATTAGTATGTGCATCCACTTCTTTCTCTCTCTCCCTTTCCTTCTCCTCTTTCATCTTTTGTGCTCTTCCTCCCACTTGGTAGAAAGTAGAATCATGTTGAGGATCTTTGTCTCAAAAGCAAGCTGGGTTCTCTCTCTGTTCTTTATCCTTCCATGAGGCAGTCAGGTCCGAAATTCCTACACTGATCAGAGTCACTGCATTGAAAGCCTAGCACCCCCTACCACCCTCAGTCTGTAGCTTTCTGAATTTATCCCTTGTGAATCTGGCAGGTATGAGAGATCAATTGTCTTAACCAAGAAGAAGTGGTTTTCCATGCAGTGTAGTCCCCACTGTGTCGTCTGTACTAAGGTTTGGAGCCAAACTCAGCGTTAGTTTGATGTCTATCTGCCTTTATTCCTTGAGTATTTATGTCCTGGAGCCTTCACTGGCTGTGGTTTATAGTAAGGTTAGAGTCCACAATATTACATATCTGTAGGCCAAATAAACCTAATTTCTAACAGGTTCCAACAATGTGATTCTCTTGTTTACCTTAAGCTAACATTTGAACCCAGTGAAAACTCTTATTCTCTTCTTCAATACACTCAAAGGTGAGTTCATCAGCAATGTATTTTGTTTATATTTACTGAGTACCCATATAAACATTTTGTGTGGACTATACAATTCAATTCTGAGAACCTGATTTTTAAGACTATGATGTAGTATATGAGGGCTGAGGTGAACAGCAAGTTTAAAAAACTTGGTAAGTACAAGAGCTGGTGCAGCAAATGGCATTCACGGACTGCAGGGACCAATGCCATTTTGCTGTTTTAGGTCTTACTCATAGGACATCCCATTTTTCTTCTAGGGCAGAAAGTGGTGGTAAGCCTCCAATGGTGAGAAATCCAGGCAAAAGGAAAATGCATCCTAGGAAGGACTTGATGTTGCCCTCCACTCAGGCTTGCTCTGTTTGCCTGGCCTTGGGACGAGCAGTTTGAGACACAGGATGTCAGGATGCATCTTTCATCCTCAGAAATGAAAATGGGAAAGTGAGCCGGTGCTGCTCCAGTGCTTGTTTTTTCTGACGCTGAACACAGAGACTTTGGTACAACCCCAGGGACATCAGCTAGAAAAGCAAGTGTGTAAGGCCGATTCGGGAAATTGGAACTGTAAGCTCCTCAGAACCGCCAACCTAGGGTTTCCTTAATTAGAGAGGTGGCCCTCCAATCAATAGTCTTGCTCTGGTTTACTCTGCTCTTCATTCCCCTTGCATTCCAGCCAGCTACTCTGGGGATTTTTTTTTTAGCTGACAATTGTGCAATTCTACTGGGACTGTGCTAGGTACAGAAGGGGGAGAGAATGTCATTTGTTGGCCTGTTACATAGGGTTGCTAAAGCACAGTGTTGCATTCATCAAAGCCAACTGAGTTGGCTTTGCACCAGCAGTGCACCAATTTTATATTCAGACTGTCTGTTACATGGTTCACCTAGGAATGGTGGCAGGAGGTTGTGGAGAGGCTGTGAAACATTGTTGGGAAATATTTTGGCATTCATTCATTCATGCATTCATTCATTTTTGCAACAAGAAAACAATGCCACAAACTCCAAGTGAGAAACCATGCTGTACCAGCACCTGAATTCTGCTCAGATGTCTCTTACCTGCTGCTTAATAACATGTAATATTTGAGGAAGAATTATAAGCCGTTATTATGGGAATCTGAAATGAATTGAACTTTGCATTTCTACTCACCTTTCCAGTACAAAGAAGCAGAAGGGAAAATAAAGACAATAACAACCATGGCAATTTCTTCCTATTGCTTTTCCAATACCATGTTAGGTACTGTGGAATTAAGGTATCGTTTAACAACAGTCCTGTGGGGTAGGTTGTCACATTCATGTCCTACCTATGGGGGAACTGAGGCTATGAGTGGCAAAGTGAATTGTCTGCAGTCAATTGCACTCTGGTCTTGCTTATCCTGGGGACCCTTCTCTGAACCATTGGTTTGAATTAGGCTCACCAAATCTGGAATTCCCCTTCCAGATTTTATTAATCAGGATTCTCTCATAATCCCTTCTGCTAGTATGAAATAAAATGGATTCACTTTAAGGCATAGTTGAAACAAGTCATTTAGCCCGTGTTTGCAGGGATAATGTAATTATAGCAATTGGGGGGGGTGTTCAGACCCCCCTCCAAAGTAAATATTCACGAGGACAGATATGTCAGGAGCACCGTTTAGCCAGATTGGATCAGTTCAACTGGGTCAGTTCCTCTCCTCTGTGTAAACACAGCTGGGATGGACCAACTATGCCTTGATGAGCCAGAATCCAGAGTGAGATGGAAGCTCTTAAAGAAAAGTCTAGAACCATGTCTATCATCTTGTCCCTGCCACCTTGCCTTAGGACCACATACTTATTTGGCATAAAATTGAAAAAGAAAACATGAGCTCAGCTAAATGGTTCCTTTATAATCTGAAGAAAAAGACCTGGCATGTGACCTCAAAAGAGTTATATCAATAAAAAAAAAAACCCTTTTCAAATAGTTCTTGTGCTGAGCCATTGGCTGTTGTTCCTGTGGTGTGGATTGAAATGGCATTTGATTTCACTTGCTTCCTGTACTAGGACAGTACACATTCTGTTTGAATGTCAGTGGGCTCTGCAAGAGTATCCTGAAAGTTAGAATTCATTAGAGAAGTATATTAATAGCCACTAAAGAGTGTCTAAGGAGAAACAGGGAAGAAAAAGGAAAACAGAGTTAAGATAAGGTATTTCAAGGGGAAATTCAACAGCTATTCACTGAGGACTTCCTTAGTGTAAGAGATTCATCAGGTTTTGCCTTGGGGGTAAAGACATTAATTTGTTAGCTGTCCTTGTAGGCCCTCAGTGACTTTATAACTTGAGGTGAATGGAGGCTTATGGCTAAATAGTTTAGCCAAATGTGTGTTTTAAAAAAATGTTTACATGACTGCCTAATTAAAGAGTGTTCTTCCCTGTGATAATGACTAAGAAGGGAGACTAAGGAGGGAGTGTAGGCAAGGGTGGCCAAGAGATTTCCTTTCTGGTGACCATGCTCATCATTTGATAGCGTTTGCTTGAGAATGGCTGTGGTTGATCTGGGCTTGATTAGTGATGCTTGTTCTCAGCAGTGAAGAAGTTGTTGTGGCAGGAGTATGGTACATTTGATACCCCTGTGTAAATTCTGTGATTGGAACCTCCCACAAAGGAGGTTAAGTAGACAGGGTCTCCATTTCATGCTGGGAGGATCAGACTGGGCTGGGGGGTGGCCTGGACTGAACTATATGAGATCTAACCATCTAGACTTTGAGGAGTGCACTCATTCTAGAATGTGAGGTGCTTATTTGGGAGAAGTAGATAATGCCGCTGTTGATTACCCTGGAGGAGAGATAAACTGGACCATCTTCTCCCTCCCCGTTCTCATCCTTTCCCTGCCCTCAGTGCAGACATACATTTGATATCTAGATGGTGAAGAAAGGAGATGGGTTTGTCCCCTCTTCCAGTTGAGGCCAAGTGGGGGGATTTCTCAGTAGAGGCCCCGAAAGTAGGCATCTGGGCTTTGTTGAGGACTGGAGAGAAGTGTTTGTGTTGTAGGTTCCTTCTCTTTTGCCTACCCAGGTAATGGCTTGATAAAGGATGGAGCCTGGTCTAAATACTGCTGGGAAGAATTAAGGGGACATCTTCTACTTTGGGCACTCAGACTTGAAGAAGGGTCTCTCATCTTCCCTTCCTGAAATGAGGAGGGAGAGCTGGGTCCCTGCAGCTGCACGGGAGGGAGGCTACCCTGACAGCTCATGCAACTGCTACCTCCCTGATTCAGGTACAGAGGGCCTGGGGGTGAAAGGGGGGTGCTTGAGAGCCGCCAGTCAAACATGACACTGGTAAGGGGGTGATCAACGGAAAAAAAGAACAAATGATAGCCAGTTGTTTTCAAAATTGATTTAGCAATAGATCAAGAATACAGATGTCAGACTATGATTGCCACTCTCATGTGCAGGTGCAGTTTCTGTATAACAAGGGATTACTATTGGTATTAACTTAATATCTCTTATATAAACCTATTAATTGAATTTTTCTCATCCCAGGTGGAAGTTCCTTGTATTATAATACAGTTTTGATTTCTTTTGTAAATCTCAACAGGTGGGAAAATTAGTCTTAGTATGTACAGCTATCTTAAGAGCTAGAATTAACTGAATTCTTAGTATGGTTTATAAAATAATCTTATTTATTTTTAGACTAGAAGATACATATTTATTGCGCCGAATTTAAAAAATACCTAAGGTAAACAAAGAGCTCTCTTTCTCATATACTTCGATCATTTATGTCTTCTTTAGAGAACGACTGCTAATTTCTTAGTATTATTCCAGAGGTAATTGTATTCAGACAAGTGTCTGTATCTATGAAGTTTGCACATGTTAGTGTTCATATTGAGCTTGGCCCTCTTTTGAGCAACTACATACTTTGTCTTTCAACTCTCATAGTATACCGTGTGTATGTGTGTGTGTGTGTGCGTGTGCGCATGTGCACACGCCTGTGTGCATGCGCGCAGGTCTTGAATGTAGACCTAGGCACTGTTCCTGAGCTTTTCACTCAAGGCTAGTATTTTACTACTTGAGCCACAGTTCTGTTTCTGGCTTTTTGATTGGAAATTAGAGATAAGAATCTCATTGGCTTTTCTGTCCATGCTGGCTTCAAACCTCAGATCTCAGCTTCCTTTAGTAGCTAGGATTACTGACATGAGCCCTTGGTGCTTGGCTATATGTGTCTTTTGAGTAATGATAGGCAAGATCACACACAGGATTTAAATTGCGCCTTATCTCCCTCTCATTTTTCTTTTCTTTTAAACTAGTTCTCTTAAAAATTTTAATCCACAGTTTTGCTTTCTGTGGTTTTAATAACCTGTGCTCAGTGAAGGTTTAAAAATACTAAATATAAAATTCCAGAGATGAGTTTTAGTCTCTGTGTCATTCTGAGTAGTGGGATAGTATCATACCATCATGCTTCATCCTACCTGGGACACACATCAGCCCCTTGGTTCAGCATATCCATGTCACATTCCCTACCCACCTGGTAGTCACTTAGCGCCTGCCCGGGTTGTCAGAGCTGCTGTCATAGCATCATAGCACCCTGATTTTTACTTTGTAATAGTTTTAAAATACAGGAGTAGTTGGAAGCTATGCTGTAATACAGTTTTGTTTTGTTTTTTTGAGATGAGGGCAGGAGAGGGAAGAGTTTTCTTGGAAGATTTGCTGTGTGGATAAGGGGAGACTGCTGTATCAAATTTATACAAATTTATGCATATAACATGCTATATAACATGCTTTCTCTGTGAACAGGTAATCTTGGAAAAACCTAAAACAACATTGAATATGGCTTGCTAACCATGAATGTATTGTTAACTTTAGCTGTCATCGATAGCACAGCATTACATTTTACCTTTGGATAATGCCTGTATTACCTGGTTATGCTTGTATAAGTGTGTGGGTGTCACTTTGTAAATAACAGTGGAGTAGTTAATTCTGCATCAGACAGAATGGATTGAGGGTGGCTGAGGAGCTGCCCTCTCTACCACATTCAATAATGAGTGAGGGGCCAGAGACATGCAGGCTGTCCCGAGAGGCAGAGCCTGTCCTTGGCTCTGGGCTTTGCGAGCCCCGTAGGTTCTGAGCACCCGTGATACAAATTGTGCCAATCTGTTAGAGCAGACCGAACCTCCCAGTGGCTTTGTGACTGTCACCTGCCTCTCCTTTCTCATAATGAAATGGTTCTTGGACAGCTGGGTTATCTGCACAGAGCTGTGCAGGAAGTGCCCTACTCAATTAATCAGATGTCACTCTGACCAGATTTCTTCAGCGTGTTGTTTCATAGTAAACAGCAGAATATTAAACTAAAATCAGAAGAGACAAAGGGGAAAGACGCCATTCTTCTGTATAACTCATCTTAAAGCCTGTTTTTTCCATTTCTAAAACTTGAACTATAACCATCTGGAAAGAATCATATTATAGACAAGGCATGTCATGACATTTACAGCAAATATTTTTGTTGGGAGGATCAGTATTCTCTTATTGTACCATCAGATGCTATATAATCAGATACCCATAAAGTATTCAATAAATAGAGGGTTCTGCAATAAATCAATATTGTAAGAATAATAAGTTTTAAGGGTTCCCATTTTCCTTTGTTTATCCTTTTTTTGTTTTAAGTGCACATGTTTGCATCCTGAACCTCCTTTACCATTTTGTCTTTGTTTCCTGTGCCTTTCAGCCACCCAGTCTCAGGCAAATGACATTAAACTGAACCACTGCAAAGAGATCTCTGGCATAAATAAATGCATCAGGAGGTCAAGAGGTCAAGAGCATAAATGAGACAAAGATTTCAAAGAAATCACCCACCAAATGATTTATAAATCATAGAAAACACTGCTCCAGCCATAAAAGAGAAATTAAATTTATACATCATGAGCTTCAGGATGCTTTGGGTTCTGGTGGGTAACTGGGTTAGAAATGGAAGAGCTTATGTCATCCTGTTGCTGCATTGGAGTCTTGTTATTGTGGCATTTACCCCAGGACCTTAAATCAGGAGGACTGAGATTAAACTCCCCCCTCCTTTCCTCTGTGTCTCCAGGAACATTTGCTTTTACCTCTGACCTGGAATTCCCACTCCACCAGGCTCAGCTCTGGAGGAATCAATTCACTGCCAGGCATAATGATAACACACCCGAGTGAAGATACACATTACAATGCCTCCCATCTGTTGGCAGAAGCCTGAAAGAGTTCCACCTTTGTGTATAGGAAAGCAACATAAAAGTATAGTACCCATCCTGGCCATCCAAGGAAGCTGTGAAATCACAGACTTCTGGATTGTAACAGCCAGCCCATCTATAAGAGGGAATAAAAATGAGCCAGTCTCCGTAAAAAGAACAATAATACTTTATTTTTATAATGATCTGTAAAGGGAATCTGTCTAGAATGTTTACAGCTTAAAAACAATCCTTTCTTTTTTGCTGTGCGTGAGTGCGTGCGTGCATGCATGCATGTATGTATGTATGTGTGTTTTAAAGTACATGATGTTCAACCATTCCTGTCTTCTACCTACCCCACTCCTCACCTCTATCTCCTGTCCTTTGTTTTGGGGGAAAATATCAGATTGGAACCTAAATGGTGGAAGGATCCATCTGTTTTACCTCAAGATGAATTTATGAAATGTATACAGCGATCTATCCATAAGACTGAATTTCATGGGGAGCTTGCTGAAAGCACACTCAATTGGGAACATCACTTCTGAGTTAACCAGACATAAAGTGACACCATCAAACTTTGAGCCCAAGTGTTGTTCTTGATGGCATAACTGATGGAGACATAAACTCTGGGCTAGTTTTCAAGCTCTCCTGGAAACAAATTTTGTTAATCTTACTCTATGGAAACAGTATGCTGGTTCTTAGCTTGAAAAAATGATATACTAAGTCAGAGATTCTTTGGGTTTCATGATCTAAGATAAAATTTCATTGAGCTTTCCTCTTTCCTTCCTCTTTTCTCCTTCCTTTCTCTTCTCCTCCCTTCTCTTCCCCTCCCTTCTCTTCCTCCTTTCCTTCTCTATTTTTTCCCCTGTAAGATTTTATTTTCAGCTTTCAAATATTTACAAGAATGAGATCTTTGGGGTCAGTAATTTTTTTGTTTCATACTTGGCTTCTTAAATGTCTTTTTACTATAAAGAATTTTGGAGAAGGAAACATATAATACCTTTTTTCCTTAATCTTCTTTTTCTAATATTCTAAACCTAGACATATTTTTAAGGGAATTTAATGCACAGCTAGCTGATATATTTGTGCTTAAATCATCAAAATTGGATTTTGAGTTACCTTGCTTAATGATCAATCTCTCCAATCCTCTTTTTCTTTATAACTAGGAACTTGGGTCTCATAGGTAAGGCCACATATTCCGTGCTTTGCTTGGAATTCAGGTACCTAAAAATTGAGTGGCAAGGTTTCCTATATTAGAAGGTTACTTTACCTGTATTGGGATCACTGTAAATACCCCAGTGGTCCATCTATCCTTGGATTCATTCCCTTCCGCCCAAAATTGTGTATACAAAGTTGAATAACTAAAAAAAAACAAAACATCCAATTTTCTTACATAAGTTATACCCCCATTTTTCTTTTGTTTCAAAGTAGAACAAGTTTGAAAAATATTTCTGTTAAGATTTATAAAGATCTGAATATAATGCTATAAATGATCTCAGGTTTTCCTCAGAACTTCTCTTGCAAATTGACTTAAACTCTGTCATCACTACTTAACAAAGGACAAAAGAAAAATGTTCCTTTGCATCTTAGCCAAATGTAGAAAGTATCTGTTCAAGGAGGACCTGTGCAGTCCAGGGCCAGGCTAATGTTCCATTCGTTTTGTATATGTAGGGGAACTTGTTGGCCTTTTGAGAACTGGAAGTCAGGGGGTCTTCTCATCTCTTCCCACATGCTGGTTCCAGGGGCTCAGTCAGAGTTAGCAGCAGGTCTCAAGGCTGGGCTGAAATGCAGTCAGATCTGTTAGGTCAAGAGGACAAGAGAACTCTGCTACCAATTGTGGGCTTGGTGAACATTTTGGAGTTTTATTTGTTTTCACGGAAGTGAACAATTTGTATTGCCATGGTTATCATTTCTGGCCCATTGACTTTTGATCACATCCCATGGCTGTTTTGGCTCCTAGTACTTTGCTTATACTGATAAAGTAGTAATCTTGAACACAGGAATAGAGAGAGGCTGAGGTAACATGTAAATGGAAGGTAGGTTGGATCTCCATGTATTATTAACTGGCTGCTGAGGTGACACACACAGGAGATGGAGGCTGGAAGTCTCCAGTAGAGAACACATGGCAGAGTTATACAGTAGCACTGCTCTGATGAGGAGAAAAATCCATGTCTCTTACTGTTTCTAGGTTAAAATTTTCTTAATGCCCTGTGACTTGATTTAGATCAGATGTAATTCTATGTAGTGCATAGAATTTTCTCTGTAGTGCATCACGTACTATGGACTGTGATTTAAGAGTTCTTGACATTTTATTTTTTTCTACTGTTGTCTAAATAAATGCTTCCTCCAGTTCCAGTTGTTTTGCTGACAGTCTTACTTAATGAGCAGTGAAAGGCATGAGTACCATGATGTCTGTGACTAAGAATTCAGGTCCTGTCTCAATGATCTAGTAACTGTGAGTTCTTGTATAGGTGAGTTGATCTCTCTGTGCCCCAGTTACCTTCCCTAGTAAATGATAAAAGAAATACCACCTAGAGTCATTGTGAGATTAAATGTATCGGAAGCAAAAGTGTTCTTGGCACAGGGCTAATTTTTAGCCACTGCCACCATTGTCAATGCTGTTCCTGAGCCAAATGATTATCTTGCAGATATTTTTTGGTAGGTAGCTTAAGGAAAACTATGTCACCCTTTACTAACACAACTGAGAACTACTACAGTTACTAAGATACTTCTGTGTTAAGGCTCTGAGACCTCTACAAAAGAAAACCACTAAGTTAAAGCATGTATCTGTGGGGGTAGTAATGGCATATGCACAACTATTTGATAGAGAAAAATAGAAATGTGGAGTGGAAATCTGGCCCATAGGGAACAACACTGGGTTATGAGTTGGATGTTATGCTACTCTCCCCCCAAAAAAAACCCCAAACAAACCAAAAACGTACAAAAACATGTTGTGACCTTGGGCAAATCGTGTGTCCTCCCAGAATCGTTTCAGCCAAATGAGAATGAGAGTGCTGAGACCCACTCTGCTCTGTTTCCATGGATTTTATGAGATCCAATTAGAAGAGGCACTCTGGAAAGATGAATGTGCTGTCCAGGCGGGAGGTGATGCAGGTTGAATGACGGAACAGCTTCCTGCCCATCAATCCTGCACTTCCTCTGGTTACTGTTGCAGCTCTAGGTGCTGGAGGGTGGCCCGGATGTACATTCCAGGGCATGCACAGGGCCTGTTATTGCAGTAGTGTCTGCCATGCAGAGGAGCTGGGTGCATTTATATGTGTCAATTCCAGAGAAGCAGACAGCTTTACTTTCTAAATAAAGAGGCTTTTCTGGGCAAAATGGGTTGAATGCATGGAACCCAAACATTCCAGAACAGCCTGTCTATATTGGAAATATTGTGTCCTTTGTTGCCCCAGTGATCCTGTAGTGATTTTGTGACAGCATCTTTTTAGTCAGAGTGGCAGAGTTCAGTAGTCACCCCTTCGAGCCTGGCAAAGGTAGTTTGTGAAAATGCCAGAAGAGAGAGGCATTAATGTACAACGTGGAAGAGCAAAAGCCCAGGGAGCCAAGATTCAAGCTAGGAGGCTGCTTTCAACAATGTGCACAAGAGCATGCAAGACAAACAAGGAGACTCAGAAATCAGGCCTTCACCACCAATCCAGCTGCAGAAATAAGAAGTGGCCCAGTTGGGGATCCTCATCTATCACTCTTTGCAGCTTGCTTCACCTGGAGCGTGCGGAGAGGTCATGAGCCTGGCACCAGCCGCGTGGGCCTCCTCCCCGCCTTGGGTGGCAGAAGGGCTACAGGCTGAACCGTGCTGCCTGGGCTTGTGCCCCTCAACAGATGGCACCGTAACTCTGAAATATTCCACAGGAGGAAGACAAATGGGAGTCAGCCGAGAAGGCTCAGAGCATACATTCCATGCAGAGTGGCATCCAGAGTGGAATAAATAGAGGCCTGAGATCTTTACTGAGTGGTTTCTTCCCCCTGCTCTTAAATATCACATGTGTGAGGTCATCTCCCCTCTGGAACTCCTTGCAGCTGAATAAGTTCCTAAACCCATTTCTGGGCAGAGAGAAACCAAACACCCAGGTGGCTCCCCAGCGATTGCAACTTGTGGCTTGTATGAAGGTGTTCACTTTAACTAACTTTATACCTACCCACTCCTGTTGGTGGTTCTCTGCCCTCCCTCATCATTCAGATGCGAACAAGCCCTTCTCGATATCTTTCTTCATCTTTACTCAAATGTTCGTTGACTGCAAGCAGTAGATAAGGCACTATAGTTCCTTCATTTGCCAGTCATTGTTCTTCCTCTCAAATTGAGTACTACTTTCTCCTGCTGTGTATGTGACCCCAGCTACTTAGAAGAATGTCACAGTCTTTTCTGCAAGAAGTTCAAGGGAGATGTCATGAATAGATGTTAAACAAGCCTGTAAGACCAAAGAGGTGGTTATAGCGCTTACATGCAAAGTGGAAGAAAAGAGCTGCGTGGACTGGTTGGACTCAGAATTAGAAATCAGTTCAATAATGTCTTATTTAGGCCACATACAGCAACTTTACAACCTTCTCCAATGGTGAGATTTCGAATCTCTGGTTTGGGACTAACATACCCTAAAAAAATGTTTTTTTTTTTTAATTGAAAGTATATAAAGATTCAAATTCATCTTGTACCACTACATTGACTTTCCCTATCCTTTTTTTCCTCCTCTTCCTTCTCCTCCTCCTCCCTTTCTTCCTCCTCCTCCTTTTTCTCTTGTCTTTGTCGTCATCATCTTCCTCCTCCTCCTCCTGCTTCTTCTTTTTCCTTTTCCTCTCCTCAACCCCAACTGAAGTTTTGGACTCAGGGGCTTGAGTTTGTGCTAGGCAAATAGTTTACCAATTGAGCCCTACGCCCATTACTTTTTGCTTTATGTTAGTTTTCAGATAGGATCTTATGTTTTTGCTGGTCTCTGCCCTCAAACTATGATCCTCCTAATTTCCACAGCAGCTGAGATGACAAATATGCGCCAATACATCTGGCTTTGCTGGACTCCTTGAAAGCCAACAGCTTTCTCATGTTTAGATCTCTACACATTTATCTTTTTTGTCAGTCCTGGGGCTTGAACTCTGGGCCTGGGTGCTGCCCCGAGCTTCCTTTTTTTCAGGGCTAGTGCATTACCACTTGGGCCATGGTGCAATTTCTGTCTTAGTCTGAATATTTTATTAGAGATAAGAGTTTCATAGACTTTCCTGCCTGGGCTGGCTTTGAACCACTATCCTTAGATCTTAGCCTCCTGAGTAGCTAGGCTTACAGGTGTGAGCCACTTGGCACCTGGCGTACTGCATACTTTTCAACTGCAATGAGTGTTCTGTCCCCACTTCTTATGTGGGAGTCTTATCACAGACTTCTGAGCATCAGTATAAATAGCATCTCTCCAGAGAGGCAGTGTGGTATTGCAGTTGAGTATGGACCCTGGAGCAGGCCTGCTTTCAGCTTACAGTTCAGTCTGCCAGCTGGATGACCTTCAGTAAATTCCTTAACTGTTTTGTTAATCAGTCTTTTAAATACGTGTGATCTGATTTGCCCCATAAAAATTCGAAGAGTTTAAATAGGAAAATATATGTAGAGTACTTACATCAGTGTTCAATAAGTCTTTGGTTTTATTACTTCCTGAGTATTAATGGACTCCCTGATTGGATTGCCACACCAGGTCATCATATATTTACTTATTTGCTAATTATCTGCCTTCTCCACTGGAATGGAAGCTCTACAAGGGCAAGGGATGTGGCTCCTTCATTTATGAGTGTTATCAGTGCCTGCTACATCACTTGAACAGAATAGATAGTCAACAGATAAATATTTAGCAAAGAAGTGGCTGAATAAAGAAATTCATCCATGTTTGATTAAAATATCCTTGGGTGGACAATACATACCGATGATTCAATGAGGCAGTGTCATAGTAGATGTGAATTCTTTTTTAAGCTGGGGATTGATGTTTGCACTGTGGGGCTTAGAAGGCATTTTATGTTGGTTTCCTGACAAGTGGAAGTTTTGGATCCACAGATGTTAACGCACAAATGGGCATCTGGAGACAGCCCACTAGAGCAGTTGTGAAACACAGCATGTCCTCCAGGGAAAAGGATGTCTGTGGGAAGGTGGGAAGGTTGCATTGAATCTTCCTAATGAAAATCAATAGGCTAAAAATTAAATTAAGTTGATGCAGCTAACGATTCAATCCAACTTGCTCATTAGCAAAAGCACCCAGTCCGCTACAGGGATTCCTGTTGCTTAGTTGCCTCAAGAAACAAATTGATTAATGGATTTTCTTTGTCGTAAAGGCCTTTCAAGTACGCAGGTCAAGTAGCTACGATTTCATTAGGGCCACTCGAGTCAGTGATAGCTGTGCAATTTGGTTCCAAACACCCAATTTATAGATTGGCCTAAGCCCCCCGGAATCGATTGTGTTTGGGAGATTTGGGAAGCCAGTGCATTGTCATTAACTATCCTTTAGGAATTCGAGGTCGCAAAGGGGAACAGGAAGCGGTGCCGAGAAGCAAACACTTGCCCATTTTCTTCAGGGAGATAAAGTGCTGGGACCAACACACAGCCTCTCTTACCACACGTATTTGAAAAAATCTTTACCATCTGTTGCTTTCTGACAAGAACTCCTTCAGTGGAGAATCAGGAACTGGCAGAACACAATCAGACACTGATGGTGGTTTGCAAATTACAAAAGAGTTGATGGTGAAATCCAGTGGGTGGAATTTGATATAGAGAGGTTTATTTTTGCTAACTGAAACTTCTGTTTTAAAATTTAAAATTTAGTCAAACCTTGAACTGTTTACTTCATCTACTTAAAGTATGACTTTAGTGGGTAATCACGGCAATAAAGCCAGAGATAGCTACTTGTCTAGCATTATGTATATGCATCTACTTATGTATATGTTAGTGTGTACCTCTGCAAATGCATATATAAAATAGTGGGCCCCGTTATGAATTGACCTAGCAAGTCTATGTAGGACTAGGGAAATCAGGGTGGTGAAGAAACCTAAGGCCTTCAACAAGAGATACCCAAAGCCAGTGCCTCCAAAAAGCAGATGAACTGAATTTTCCAATATAGACTGGTATCAGGAAAAGTTTTAGAGATTAAAGTTTTTCCTCTAAATATCTAGTGGAGTTGAGAGTAAATAAATTGCAAACTGGAATATATCCAAAGAAACCCAAGAAAGATGACCAAGGTAACTTTTAAAGTTTGTGTATATGTGTGTGTGTGTGTGTAAATGCAATTCTTAGCTGGGTGTTGATGGCTAATGCCTGCCATCCTACCTACTCAGAAGGCTGAGATATGGGCAATCACCCATTTAAGGCCAGCTTGGGAAGAAAAGTTTGCTGAATTCTATCTCCAAAATAGCCAACAAAATTCAGGCTGGAAGTATGGGTCAAGTGGTAGAGCACCAGCCTAGCAAGCACAAGGTCTTGAATTCAGTCTCCACTCAGTACCAATACCAAAAAAGAAATTCTTTATAATTGACATATTTACAGGGATACAGCGTGTATAGTATGTATCTGAATTTTCATATATAATGTGTAATAAGCAAATAAGGATAATTGGCATTTCCATTTCCTTACTATTTTATGTTTGGAGCCTCCAAATTGTTGTGTTTTAGTTCTTCATAAATAGTGGTCTGTTGTAAACTGTCAGCACTCCACTCTTATTCCTATCTAACTGCATTTGACACCCATTAACCAGCCTCCTTCCAACCTCAGTTCATCTCTCCTTTGTAGCCTCTAATGACTAATCTGCTCCATGCTCTGCCACCTCACAGGAGAGAAAAATGATCAAGAGTATATTTAGCTGGAATAGATCTTACAGGTCCCATTTTTAACGTTAACAAACTGTAAAAACCCAAGTAGTTTTAGACTTTCAGAAAAGTTGGAAGAATACTACCGTGGGTTCCCACACAACCCACATATACTCAGTGCTCAGTTTTCTAAATATCACTGTGGTATGTTTCTCACAACTAATTGACCATAGTAATACAAGATCCCTTCCCTGTGCAGCCGAGAGACTGACATCCAGAGGTTGAAGTGACTTGCCAGAGACAGTGCAGGAAATGACCCAGTTCCCAGTTTCCTCAATTGGCAGCCAGAGTCTCTTGGTAATGAACTGTGTTTCTCCATCTTGTGATTTCTACATGTTTTCTATTTTGTCATATTGAACTCTTTGAAACAAATCTGGTCAGAAATTCAAGGTGTGAAGTAAAAGCTGAGCTTTTCCAGGAGAAGTATATGCCCTCCACACTGCCTACCCACCTCCCCCAATCTCTGCTGGGCACCGGAGACTTGGAGAAGATCTTTGAGTAAATCTTTGAGTAAATCTTAGGGTCCCAAGGAGGACAGTTTGGCAACCTCTCTGCAGTTTGATTGCGGAGCTTGGAAGTTAACCATCTGGCACCATCTGCCCAGGGAGGCTGGGGTGAGGATGTAACTGACTAAATCAGGAGATAGAATGAGAAAGAAGGTGGGCTAGGCACCTGGTTCACCAATGTGGAGGGCTAAGCCATAAGAAGCATTTCTTGACCCTTGGGGATTAAGTTGATGAAAGTCAAATGAGCATCTTTGCATTCATATAACCCCCTTAGTTGCATTCGTAGCACTGTGTGTCCCTTGGGGAAAGTGAGAATGATTAGAAGTACCTTAGAGTCTTCTAGATTGTGTCCACATAGCTGCCTTTGCTTTTCTTATTTCTTGGATGAAAACTACTTCCCCCTCTTTAATTTTTCCTCTTGCCACTGTAGGGCTTGTCTTAGTCCATTTGTGTTACTATAACAGAAGACCTGATGGTAGAAATGTATAAAGGAAAGAGGTTTATTTCATTCAGGCTTTTGAAGGCTGAAGGTCCAAGCTCAGGTGTTTTCTTCATCTGTGCAGCCTCTGGTGAGGGCCTCTCTACTGTGGAGAAGTTGAAGAGGAAGTGGCCACATGCAGGGGAGAGAGGAAGCAAGACGTGACAAAGGAGCGCAGTTCCTTTTTTTGATGGCCACTTGCTTTCCTGAGAACACAATCCAGTCCCTCTCCTTCTGTGGTTTCGTGGGACTATGGTCAATCCCAGGAACTGTGTCTGGATGGTGGAGCCCCGTGGGGTTTCTTGTAGGAAGTCTGTCTCATCCCAGGTGAGCTGCCAGCACACTCAAGCTTAAGGTAGCATTATGATTAATCTCTCAACCAGGGCTCCTATTAATGTGTCACTGTAACAAGTTATTTTCTTACACCAGTCCCCTCCCCACTGATATGCTGGACATGTGTCAGAAAAATCAGAGACCGTCTATATCTTCTCGAACATTAGGAAGAGTCATGTAGAAATGTCCCTTCATTACCAGGAGAGTCGTGTCAAAAAGAATCGACAGTGAAAATGAATTGTCAGCGTTTCTAACCTAACAATGTTAATGGAGCCTTTAGACATCCTCTCTCCTCATTTGTTTCTTAGATGCCTATCAAGGAGACAGTTGGAAGAGAGTTTCCAAGCTCTGGGGAGCCCTGTGTATGTGTATTAAATGACAGCACTCTAGGCTGCTGATTATACGGCGATGCACGGCAGTGCAGGGGTAGGGTGGAGGATTGAGATGGAGGGGAGAGGGATCTTTTGGCCCAGAGCCAGAGTGCTGAGCGACTTCAAGAAAGATTTTGGGCTCCAAAGATCACTATTGTTTCTCCATCTCCTGCTTTCTCCTCCAAAATTTTCTGGCCCTGCATAACAATTATATTTACTGCCTAAAGGTAGCCTTTCCAGGCAGTTCCCCACAGAGTTTAAAATGTGTCTTTCCCTTGTTTTGTACATGGAGTTCACTGCTTCTGCCTCCTCAAGTAGAAGAGAGGATAGAGTGGAAGAAATCTTGGGCAAGGGAATTTTCTGGAGGCAGGATCTGATGCTGAGAAGGATAATTTTCAGGTCAAGATCAATCCTAGAGGAACCAAGTCCCACCTACTGCCAGTGGCCTGCATTGCTATTCAATTGTAATGGGATGACAGGTGTATATTGATGAATCAAGCAATAAACCATTTTCTTTGGAGAAGTTATCCCAATGACTCCTCTTAGCAGTGCGAAATTACTAGAATTTTTCTAGGAAATACTCTGGGCTTTTACAGGAAATCTCTTTTGCGTATGGCTAATTCATGCTTCTAAAGCACAGTGAATATGTTTCATAGATCTGTAGTCCTGACCAGCCACACTCAACTGCCTAACTGAAATTGTTAAACTTGTCCAGTCGGTATGATTCAGAATGGTAAAACTGCTGACTGTGTGCAGAATTTTCTCATTATGCTCTTTGGATTCTGGGCACTCCCACACCCCTCCTAGGGTGAGGGGTAGAGGAAGGTAGTGTTCTGCCCTACTCTGGACGCTGGCTGGGTCCATGTTTTCCTCCTAAAATCCTGGAAGCTAGTGAATGAGCTTATGATCTAGGCTCAGCCAACTACATATTCCTGCCTGGAACCACTGGTATTTAGTGATTAAGCTCCTGATCTGAGCTCAGTCAACTGAATTTCCTGCCTGGAACTCTTGTTAATTAATGACTGGGCTTATTAGCTAGGCTCACACAGACATTCCTGTCTTTTGGGATGTAGCCAGCTCAGAAATGCATAGGACATTTTCATGGACATCTTATGGGCAATGGCTAAAACACTCTGTGGTGATGATTTTGTTATCTAGCAGAGTCTATGTTTTATCCAGGATCGTCATTTGCAGGAAGCTGTGAGTCCCTTGACTATGGCTTGTTTTCCTGGCTTTTAAGCCTTTCAGCTGACATTTGAGTCACTTGATAATTTTCTCAAAGTACCTTTCTGCTTATGTTAGCCTGGGACAGCTTCTGACCACCCAACATGCCTTCTCTCCCTCAGTCCCCCTCAGCACTGACTCTGAGCTGCCGGACGTCACTTCCTCCATCTTGCAGTGGAAAAGCTTCGGCCAGCGACGTCTCACATTTTCATGGGTGAGTAGTAGGACTGGGACTTGAGGGGATTTGGTGACCACCCGGGGGGACACTGCCCAAATCTTTATTTCTTTCATTTATTTTTGTTGGTTATGGGGCTCAGGGTCTGGACTCGGTTACTGAGTATTTTTGCTCAAGGCTAGTGTTCTACCACTTTGAGCCACAGTGCCACTTCTGGTTTTCTGGTGGTTAATTGGAGCTGAGAGTCTCAAGGAGTTTCCTTCCTGGGCTTATTTCAAACTGGGAATCCTCAGATCTCAGCCTCTTAAGTAGCTAGGATTATAGGCGTGAGCCACCAGGACCTGGCTCCAAATCTTTTTTAATGTACCATGTCTGGGTCCTGCCAAGGGACCGTGTAGGAAACTCCTGGCAAATATAGATGAATTCCATTGGCTGATTATAGGGTATATGCTTATCTATTTAGTGAGAGACTGTCTCCTATGGTTCATTAGGGCATGTCTGGTACCAAAATTGTCTTTATTTGTTAGCAGACTAGGCTCAAAGCTGGACTCCAATCACAACCATGCAGATGTATCTTTCTGAATCCCCTCTCTCATCATTAGGTGGAAGAGCATCATGGGAAATGGAGAGTAGAATGCCATTTCTTCGAGTCAACATGTTTGCTGTGGGTCAATGATGGGCTAAATGCCAGCCATTTGTATTTCAATTGAGCAATGGCTTGAGATAGAACACAGGTAGTATTGTTGTGCGCTCTCTCTCTTTCCCTCTCTCTCCTTCTCTCTCCCTCTCTCTCCCTCCCTCTCCTTCCCTCTCCCTCCCTCTCCTTCCCTCTCCCTCCTTCTCCCTTGCTCTCCCCCTCTTCTTCTCCCTCTCCCTCTCCCCCCCCTCTCTGCCACATGCTCTTACTTGACTTTTTCACTCAAGGCTAGTATTCTACCACTTGAGCCACAGCTCCACTCCTGGCTTTTTAGTGGTTAATCGGAGAAAGACTCTCATGGACTTTTCTGCCAGGGATGGGTTTTAACCACAATCCTCAGATCTCAGCCTCCTGAGTAGTTAGGATTACAGGTATGAGCCACTAGTGCCCAGCTTGTTGCTCACAGTTTACCAGTGAGGAGTTGGAATGTAAGGAGGTTGTTTCTGTCTTGGATCTACAGCTAGTTAGCCATAGAACCAAACCCATTTGACTTATAGTCCAAACTCCCAGCCAGTATACCATGCCAATGGGTTATCCAACAATGTAATAAAGTTGACCTTTGGTTTCAGGGTTATTGATGATGCCTGACTGCTTTTGAGCCCATTTCATTATTTACGTAATTCCCAGATTGTGGTCTTGAAAGAGATAATTCTTTTCTCCACAATTTTTATTTTTATTTTTGGTGGGAAAACATTGATGTTTGAAAGACTTGGCAAAGAGAGTGTTAATGTGCTAACATCAAATGAATTCCATGGATTTTCTACTCATTAGGGCTCATTTCCCTGCACATAAGTCACCGCAGCTCGGTTATACTACTCCAGGGTATGCTAGTAAAAAGGAGAAAAAGAGGGAAGCCAGCCAGAAAGAGGTGTTTTTGGCTGCAAAAATCAACTTACACCTACCAACGAAGTAAAACAGAAAGACTTTGCCAAACAGTAAATATCAAGTTCATTGCCTTAGCCCCAAAAGAAAATGTATTAAGCTATTTATGATACCCCTTTTGAGTTTCTGGTCACTTGACACTACTTGGCTGTGAATGTTGAGAATTGCAATTCAGTTGGAAGGTGAATTCAAGTAGAAATTCTGAATTATTTTACACTTTGGCTCATGTGTGGAAGAATGACAAAGTATGGGTCAATTTTGCCTTAGAGAGTTTGCATATTCATCCATTCTATGGATTAATTCACTAAGCATCTACTGTGTACTGGGCAGTCTTTCTCCTAGGGATAAAACAGTCAGCTACCCATGAAATTATCCTCTTTTACCAAGGAAGTTGAATAAAAACAAGAAAATACATAAACTATTCTCTCAGAGAGGGGTGAATTACAGAAAAGGAAGCAGTCACTCATATAGATGGGGGGTGAGAGGGAGTGGTCTGGCCTGTGGTTCTGTGGTTGAAATGCTAAGCAATAGCTAACATTCCATGATCTAGAGTAGAACAGGGGCAGGAAGGTCAGCATTGGAAGGGACCCAGGGAAGAGGACCCTGGTACTTTGGGGAACCAGGAAGAATGGTGGCTCCAGCACAAAGAGAAAAATCAGAATGGGAAAGTTGAGGTGTGAGGTCAGTAGAGACAGCTTCTGTGGGCGCTTTGGTCTGGGACGATTACCAAGAATCAGGAAAAGGACTAAGATTATCTTCAAGCTGATCACTGATAGATCTGGTTTACGTGTATTGAGGGGGCTCCCCTTGTAGACTCAGGAGATGGTGGGTTGGGGTTGCCTAGGAATAAAAGCAGAGAGAAGGGATAGAACAGAGTAGCATTGATATAGTGGCCCCAGTACTGCTGCACAGCCACTGTGTCCTAAAGTGCAGATTCAGGATGTTTTGCAAACCTGGATGCTCACTGGGAGACAACATCCTAAAAATACAACTACCTGGGCTGTTTACCTCTCAGCACATCTGGGAAAGACATCTGTTTTTAAAAAGAAAGTAAGAGGAGATTCTGAAGCCCAGGACTGGGCAGCATTTTATATTTGCTCTTTCTTTGAGGTGTCCTGAAATCTGTGCAGTCACTACTGTTGTTAGTTCTCATTCCTGGCCAAAGATACTGAGACTCCGAGAAAGCAAGTAACTCATTGAAGGTCATATAACTAGTGAGCAGAAGTTAGAATCCACTCTTTCTATGCAAACCCAGAGATCTTTCTGTACACCACATAACTCTCAAAGTAGCCAGCAGATGTTTGTCTAGAGAGTTCCAGATGCAGAAAGGTAATGTTTACTTGCATGAAGCAAGCAGAATGGAACCTTAAAGATGGAATGGGTGTCTGTGGCTAGAGGGTGAAATATCTAAGCACCCTCTTTCAGACATTTAGGAAAATGAGTCGGGTAGCATGGGATCTGAGGAGATGTATTGAGATGGTTGGTATAGGTGTTAATGGAGAGGACTAGGTGTTGGGAGAGGAACATGAATTCATGAGCAAATAGCTAGTTGGCATCTGTTGATTTTTGGCTGCTTGGCATCCATTAAAAATATTCCAAGAGAGAGGAGATGGTCATTGCTTCTGTCTTCTACCATGATGATTTTGAGTTGCCTGGACCTAGTTCATTTAAGCCTGGCTTTTGCAGAATTCCCTTTGATGCTGCACTACCCTTACATGATCTAACAATTCCCTTTGTGCTGTAGATATCTTAAACGAGTTTCCATTACTTTAAGAAATAACCCCTGTTGCAGTTGGGTATCCTGGACATCTAAGGGAGGAGGATGGAGAGTACAGTTCTCTAAATTGGCATGCAGGCATGCAACCTTGCCAATCCTTCTCCAACACCCAACTTCTCCAGACATTACTGACTTCTTCCCCAGATGCATACTTCCACTTACTGACAAGTTCAACAAGGAGAAACATTGGATATTTGGGGGGAATATTGTTTCAGCTTTAGTAGCCAGAGAAATCTTTCCAAAAATAGAAATGCCATGATGGCATTCTGTTCCTTGATGTTCCTCAGTGGGCTCAATATCCATAGGAAGATGATGTACCCTTTAAAGTGGCCACACTTGACTGGAGCCAACTGAATCTTATCCTACCTTTGAAATCAATGCTCTAACTCCACATACATCTTGGCAGTTTAAAAATGCTGGTGCTGTGTTGGTGGTGTAGTTCAGTGGTAGAGTGCTTACCCTAGTATGTACAAGGCTCTGGATCGGATCCCCAGCAAAGCACACATACATGGAACAATAACAGCAACTGTCATTTACTATATCCCACTAGCCTAGCCACAGAGCCTTTGCATATCCTTTGAACTAAAGAGATATTTTCTTTTCCATTTCCCTAATCAACTCCTTTTCATTACAGAACTTCATCATTTTCCCAAATCAGACACATCTGACCACTGTGATTATGTTAGCTCCTAGCTCTCCCCAGCTAGACTCTAGGCTATAAACTTTATGGAAACAGGACTCAACTGACCTTGGTCAACATTGCATTCCAAGTTCACAGCATAATGCTTGATGCTTAATGATGGAGGGAGAGAGAAAAAAAGAGGGAGGGAAGGAGAGAGAGGAAGAGAGCAGTATCTGTATATCACATTCTTGATTCTTAATCCCTTTACATTAACTCTGTTCCTCTTTACAATGGCCTGACGGGTAGATGTCACCATTATTCTCATTAATCTAAGAGAAACAGAGATCGAGAGGCCATTCCTCTCTGTAACTACTATAACAACGGCAAGCAGCAGTGCTAGGATGGAAACCTAAGCAATTTGTGAAGTCAGCGCTATAAGCTATAATACTGTTCTCCTCCTGAGTGCAGTAACTAGTGGTTGAATAAAGAAATGCCAGAGGTACATATAAAGGAACATAGGTCTGCAGAAATATGGAATGGATTTCTGAAGCTTTGCAAGATGTCTGCGGATCTCAGTTCTGATGTGACTCCTTATAGTAAATCCCCCACTCCACCATTGTTCAGGTGTGAATGAGCTGGGGGGGCGGAGGCTGACAAGCATTAGGCACCCCCAACCTGCGGCTCCAAGCTGGCGTGACTTAAAAGGCCACATCTGGATTCAGCTCTTGAGTTTTGAAACCAAGGATCACAGGGGAATTCGCCAGGGCCCCTTGGAGATAAAACAGTGAATGGAACTTGCCCTCTGTTTCCAAACCTAGCAAATAAGAAGTTATCAGGCCTGTCTCGCCTATGATTTTGGGGATGACATGAAATGGGATTTAGGGGATAATTATCCACAATCACTTCCTTCTTGAGCTGGATTTGTTATTAGCTGTTGCAGATGCCTGCTGGAGGAACCACAGTTAATTTCTCCCTTTCTGATTGTAGTTAGACTAAAGTATCATTGCATTAATACTTACTTCTGAAGTTGTTCTGTAACTGAGGCCTCGGAAAACTGCCCACCGGGGATCCCAAGCCTTGCAAACAAGTCTCTCTTAGCCTGCATGAGAAATGCAGACGTGCCCCTCCGTTGCTAGTTAAGCTTGCTGGAACTTTTAATGTATGCCTCCTACAGCATTTTAGGCCTAGGCCCCAGGCCCAGGCTTCTATCCCCCCTCCCCCTAAGCTGCCACCAGGGCCCTCTGTGGCTCCTAAACACTTGGCTGCAGCACTTGGGACATTTTATTGAGGCAGCTTTACTGGAAGGATCCAATTACAGGGTACGGCAAGTTAGATTCAGTACCCTGGGTTAACAATGCTACAGAGAATGCCCAGATGCCTTTAGTCCTTCCTGACCTGAAAGAAATGAACAGAGGTAATGGCAAACAGCCCCCAAGATGTCTGCAGCTTCTGCTCACGAGCACTCCTTTGGGTTTTTAAAAATCTTTATGTTTTTATTCATGTATAAAAAGCAATACATCATCCTGGTGGGGGGAAAAGTGAAACACTAGGAAGTTGAAAAAATAAAAGTAAAACAACTCCTCCTCCTCCTTCTCCTCCTCAACTTCATCTAACTTCCCTTGAGGTAGGCTCTGTTTGTACTTTGCTGTGTCCCTCTCCTCCCCTGCCCTCCCCTGTTCTTCCCTCCCCTCCTTTTCTGTGTAGTCTTTGGTCCGTGTGTGTGTGTGTGTGTGTGCCTGCGTGTGTGTGTGCCTGCGTGTGTGTGTGTGCCTGCGTGTGTGTGTGCCTGCGTGTGTGTGTGTGCCTGCGTGTGTGTGTGTGCCTGCCTGTGTGTGTGTGCCTGCGTGTGTGTGTGTGCCTGCCTGTGTGTGTGTGCCTGCCTGTGTGTGTGCACCTGTGTGTGTGCGCCTGTATGCGCCTGTGTGCATGTGAGTGCCAGTACTGGGGCTTGAACTCAAGGTGTGGGTGCTATCCCTTACCTTTTGTGCTCAGGGCTGGGGCTCTACCACTTGAGGTATTGTTCCACTTCTGGCTTTATCGTGATTAATTGGAAACGAGTCTCCTGCTGGCTTTGAACCATGATCCTCAGACCTCAGCCTCCTGAATAGTTACGATTATATGGGAGAGACACAAATGCCTAGGCATATTTTTCTTTATGGCATTTACAAAGTAATGTTGTAGTTGAAAGTTTTCCATGTGCATTTTTTCCTGACTTCTTCCCCTTGACCCTACACTATGGATATTTTCACTTATCATTCATAAAAGACTAATCTTTCTAACTCATGCATTGCAGTTTACACTCATCTTACCTACTTACCTTGTTGATACTGATTTAGAATGTTTTCTGTTTAAAAGTAATACTGCAGTGGATATTTTATATATGAAGGATTTCTACAGGGTAAATTCCACTGAATGTGCAATGAAAATACATTCATATCCAGTCTTCTCTACAGCTCAGATATACACCTTTAGAGGTTTTTTTTTAAAGATTTGCAATAAAGCTCTAATTATATAATATACATCCAAATATTTTTCTCTTTATCTCATCAGCTCAACTACCATCACTACAGGTAGTCAATTACTAATTCCTTAGAATTTTTCCAAAGCTTTTTAAGTATAAGCAATGAAATGTGAATAGACTCTAATTTCTTTCCCATTTTTATGTAAAAAGCAACATATTTCATATAGTTTCCTTTTTTCCTCTCTCTGCTTATTCATGCATCAGATAGATCTTTCCTTATGAGTACATGAAAAACTATGTTATACTTTAAAATTTTTAATTAATAGACTCTTTAGGGAAGGTTTTGGTTTATTTAAAAATTGAGCAAAGCTGATGCTGATCGCTCACTCCCATCATAGTAACTACTAGGAAGGCAGAAATCTGGTGGTTTGAGTCTCAAGGTCAGCCCAGGCACAAAACTCCATGAGACTCCATCTCCAAAGAAACCAGCAAAAAGTACTACTAGAGGCATGGCTCAAGTGGTCAAGCCAAGCACTATGATCTATTTTGATTTAATTTTTTGAAGTATAAGGTCTATGTTTAGATTTTTGTATGTACATTGTATTTCCAGTGTTCTAGCACCTTTTTTGATAACAGTATTCTTTTTGTCATTTAATTGTCTTTGCTTCTTTTCAAAGACTAGTTAGCTATATTTGTATGGTTCTATTTCTGTGTTGGGCTCTCTGTTGACCACCCTAATTGTCTATTTTTTTCATGCCATATACCATTTTGATCTTAGCACCTTTCAAAGGCCCTGCTTACTAATTCTACTATAAATTAAATTTCACCACATAAATTTGGAGAAAACATATTCTGATTACAGTACCAGCAACATCCAACTGGAAGACTTAGCTAATACAGTGAGACAAGAAAAATAAAACAGAGACAGAGATTTGTGTTTGTAAAAGCCATTCATCTCCTTCTTCATTATTTTATTGACTTTTCTGCATCTTTTGTCTTTCTTTATAAACTTTAGAATCACTTGGTTTATAGCTACAAAACAGCTTTCTGAGATTTTATTAGGGCTGTGTTGAATCCCTAGATTGGCTTGAGAAGTGGTACTTTAAAGACATCTGAGTCTTTCTTTACATGAATATAGATTACTTCTGTATTTAGACATTTCATTTTTAAAATCAGAAGTTTAAAACTTTCCTCAAATAGATTTTAGGCATATTTTGTTTTATTTATACCTAATTTTTTGTTTCTTAGGTGGGTGCTAAACTAAAATGGTATTATGTTTTAAATTCTAAACTCCAATTGATAATTATTACTTAGAGGAAAGTGATTGAGTTTTGAATATCAAACCTGTATCCTCAACGTTTCCTTTCTCTATTTTTAATTAGGTGTTTTTTTTTACCAGCACAAGTATGTTTATTGCAGCTTTATTTATTTATTTATATTGTGAAAATAACATACAGAGGGGTTACAATTACATGAGCAAGGTAATGAGTACATTTCTTATCAAGCATTGTTGCCTCCTCCTTTGTTTCCCCTTCCCATCCCTTCC